>NW_007728570.1:40256-49582 GCF_000696425.1 Galeopterus variegatus
GGGCCCTTGCTATAGAGTTTGTATTAGTCAAGGTTCTCCAGAGAGACAGAATCAATAGGATATGTTATAATTATATGAGAGGGATTTATTAGGGGAATTAGCTCACGTGGCTATGAAGAAAAGTCCCACGATAGGCCGTCTATAAACCAGATGCCAGTAGCGTGGCTCAGTCCACGTCCAAAGGCCTCAGAACCAGGGAAGCTGATGGTGTCCTTGGTGTAAGTTCTGGAACCCAAAAGCTGAAGAGTCTCAAGCTCTGATGTCCACGGACAGAAGAGAAGAGTGTATCCCAGCTCCAGCGGATCGAGAGAGAGAGCTTCACCTCTTTCTTCTGTCTTTTGTTCTCTCCAGACCCCCAGTGGATTGGATGGTTCCCATCCACAGTGAGAGTGGGTCTTTCACACCCAGGCCACTCAGACTCTCATACTAATCTCTGCTGGAAACATCCTCATGGATACACCTGAAAAGGTTGCTTTACCAGGTTTCTCAGCATTCCTTCATCTAACTGAAAGAAAGTGAGCCAAGATGCTGGGTACCGTTCAAGCTTTATTAAAGAAAGAAATCTGCTGGGCTGTGCTCAAAGTAGCAGGCAGCCCAAGGCTGCCCTGGAAAGGGATAGCATCAGGTGTGGGGGTGGAAGAGCTTATATTGGTATGTTGGCGCCAAGAGCTGGGTGATACCAACAAGGAGGGTCACTATGCTAATGTGGGTCGGGGTGGAGAACTGTGGTCCTTGTGGAAGCAAAAGGGGTTTCTGTTTAAGTCAGGAGGCTTCTTGTAAAGGGGAAGGGGGAGGCGAGGGGAGGAGGTGGTCGGCGCCGTTTTGTACTTGGGCTTGTCTAAAGTGGCGCTGGTTATGTTGCAGATCTATTATTCCTGCCTTTTAAGTATAGGAAAAAGGGCGGAGGTCTCATTCTTCTGAAGCTACTTCCCGCTGGAGATGGGTGAAGATATGGAAAAAATAAATGATTTAGGTGGCAGGATATTGGTTTTGTGTGGGGAGGCTGTTTTCCTCTGGGGAAGGGTCACTGATTCTGAGGTGCTGATATCCTCCTTGCAGGGACAATTCTGTGACCTTTTGGTTGGTGAAAGCCTGCATATGTTCCTGCAAGAAATGAGAGAAACACCAAAAGGGACAGGGGCCAAAAAGTAGGATGAGTCCCAGCACAGTTAGGGGTCCTAGAAGGGGCATAAGCCAGGGTATCCAAGGGCTCAATGAAATGGTTTTCAGTGAAGTTGTTTTGGATCACTCCAGACTCGTTTATGTAATAACAGCATTCCTCCCCCAAGAAGAGGCAGGTGCCTTCCTTCTCAGCTGTAAGGAAGTAAAGGGCCCAGTGGTTCTGTAAAGCAAGTGTCGTGAGTGAGGTGACCTGTCACTGGAGGGAGGAGATGCTATCTATACTTAGTTCTTCTGAGAGTTTTTGATAGAACTGAGAGGCAGTAGCAGGGCCTGCTTTGCCAGTCCCAGTTGTAGGAAGGATCCCTTTCCCAATTAAAAGGTACAGTTAGTGCCCTATGGGAGTGGGGGGCACTTCCTAGGGGGGTGTCTGAAGTTAGTCCCAGTCCCATCTCCATCTCTCCGTCTGTCTGGAGGGTGATGTCAGGGATGAGCCAAATGAATATGCAAGCCAAACAAATATGCAAGAAATCGCGTTAGGGGGCAGGCAACAGGATAGCGTGGTTTTACAAAGGAAATATATTCCGGTTTTAGGGCATGGATGAGGAGCGGGTAAGTGAGTGATAGTGTTTGGTGATGAGGCAGAGTGTGGGCAGGCCCCGCCTAACGCTGACAGTCCCCACTGAGGTGAGATTAGAGGAAAGTGAACAGATGTTTGTGGAAACATTGCGGGCTGCATCGACAGGGAGAGGGGTGACCACAAAAAGTTTCTCGCAAAGTGGGAGACAGATGAGTCGCTCAGGGACCAGTCTGATTTGCTGAGGACTGCATCGTCCCTGTGGACCTGGAGCCTCCATGTTCCAGGTAAGGGGTAGCATTGAGATAGGAGGAAAAACATGGGAAGGATGTGAAGGGTTAAGGAGCCAAAAGAATTTAAAGGGGACATTGCCACAATGAAATTGCTAAGAAGCATCCTACTGATAGGAGGTAAAGTGCCAGGAGAAATCTTCCTATAATGTTACAATGTTTTGGGGCAAGCTGCTGCCAATCTTATAGCAAGTACTAGAACAGATACTATAATAGTAGCTCTTGTGTGAGGGATGTGAAGAGGGCCTGCAACAGTCAGAGGATAATCGCCGGGGGGAAGATCATCCTTTTTCTGGGATTGGGGGAAGAGCGAAGGTCCTGGAGATTTTCAGTTTTGTGGGTCCTAAAATGGACGAAGTGTGAGGAG
Source organism: Galeopterus variegatus (assembly GCF_000696425.1). Taxonomy (NCBI): domain Eukaryota; kingdom Metazoa; phylum Chordata; class Mammalia; order Dermoptera; family Cynocephalidae; genus Galeopterus; species Galeopterus variegatus. Next base: position 42,610 of record NW_007728570.1, read on the forward strand.
GTGTTGGGTTGGGGGTTGAGTAGAGGGACCTCTCTGGCTTGGTGTTAACAGATTCTTTGGGTAAAGTCTCAGGTGCTAGTTTCACCAAAGATAAGTGATACCAAGGGGCCTTTTTTTTTTAGTACTTTTACTGCCATGGGGGTCGCAAGAAGAACTGTATAAGGCCCTTCCCGACATGGTGAGAGAGGCTTTGGGATTTGCGTTTTAATATACACTTGCTGTCCTGGGCTCAGTTTAAAGTCTGAGGGGGTGGTGGGGAAAGGATGAGGTAATAGAAGGTTAGCTTGTTCTCTAAGGTCCCTAATGAGTGAAAGAGTAGGGAGATACTGGCCTAAAGGCGATGAGCTGGAATGGAGAGGTGTGAGAGTGAAGGGCCCACCGTACATAAGTTTGAGGGGGGTTGAGGCCTTTGGGCTTGCAGGGGGCAGCCCGTAGGCGAGTGAGTGACTGGTGGGTAGGCCAAAACGAGGGATGATTTCTGAGGTGAGAGCATGCATTACTGCTGTAGCATCCTCTGAAGTGCAGGGAAAAGCCTCAAACCAACATGAAAAGGTATCTACTAAGGTTAGAAGATAGCATGTCCTTTTGTGGGGAGAGTAATATAAGGGCTGAAGAAGGCATAGTAGGAGTTCATAGCCTATATGAAGTGAATTATGGAAATATAAAAGGATTTGCTCAGCTTGTGTGGTAAGGAGGACATAATGACTGGAGAGAGTATACCAGTTGTCCGTTCTCTGTGCCCCCAACTGTTGGAGGTGTTGTATTTCTTGGAGTGTGTATTGGGATAAGGGCATAGGGGCCATGAGAAGGACCTGAGCAGGAGAGGAAGAGCCTGGTGATTGAGCAGCCTGTTTTGCAGTTAGATCTGCCAGTTTGTTTCCCTGGGCTATGGGGTCATTGGAGGTTTGGTGTCCTCTGCAGTGTATAACCCCAACCTCCTTTGGGAGTTGTGCAGCCTCAGTAGCTTGTGTTAGATTTACTATGGCATAACCTGCCCGGGGGGCAGGCGTTGTAGGCGGGAAAGAGAGAGAATTGACTTGGCCTTATGGCTGAGAAGGTCTTGACTGTTGTTTAAAAGTTAGTTTAGAGCTTTCTTGTGCTAAAGGGGTGGCTGCCGCCAAGGCCCATAAACAGGGGCCCACTCTCGAGCTGTGGGATCCCGATCCCCATGGCCAGCCTGGTAGTTTCAATTTGGGTCTGTGCAAGGAACAGCAATGGCTCCCACTGGCTGCCTATAGTTTTGAGCATGTACCTGAGCCGTCATCCAGACCTGCTCTCTGTATATGGACTCAGACAATTCCTTCCATCCTGGCTGCTTCACAGAAGGGCTATAAAAAGCTGGAGCTGAGGTGGGGTTGTTACCTGACAAAGCGGGAGAGGGGGAGGAATTGGGCTGAAGACAAGTGACTGGAGACAAGGTGTGGGGAAGAGAGAGAAATGTGAAGGGCTGACGGATCAGGAGATTGATCCGAGTCTGGAAGGAGAGGTTGAGCATGAGCTAGGAGACTTTGAGACACAGGACAGTTTTGACAGAGAGAACAACACTTTCAGAGATAGGAGAAGGCCTGAACAAGGAATCTCTACAGCTTTTGCCATTTTGGTGAGTGTCTAAATCGAGTGCCTTCTTGTGGCCACTGGGATCCATTGTAACCAATGTCTCTCTGGAGGCCGAGAAATTGGCTAGGAGACGGCCCAGAAGTGTAGAGTGGTCCAGAGGCATAGAGCGCAGAGTACAGTAGAAAACAAGACGTTTAGGTTCAATGTCTTCCTGGAGGCCAAGAAATTGGCCAGGAGACGGCCCAAGGGCGTAGAACGCAGAGGTTTGGATTGTGAGGATCCTGTGTAGAGGGTGAGGAAGGGTAGTCAGTCCTGGTAGAAGAAGTGCGCCAACAAAGAGCGTTCTCTTGTTGCCCACCTTCTTTTTGAGAGAAAAGCCAACTGACCAGCTAATGAAGCATCCCTCAGTAGCTGGGGGGCACGAGAACGGTTCCCTCAGCCAGGTGCCTGGGCTTTCATAGAGACGTGAGTCATATAGAGAGAGTAGTTGCGGGAACCGTAGACGTAGGCAGGATAGACCCACTTACTCACCCTGAATTGAGGCCGGTGTTGGATGCGTTGGTTTGAAATGGCAAAAGGAGAAAGTCCCAAGGGTACCCGGTTTGGCAGGTCTGGGAAGGGTGGCCAGGAGTCAATCAATCCAAGAGAGGGGATAGTCCACAACATTGACCAAAACCCTTCCCGGGTTTCAGCACCATAATGAAAGAAAGTGAGCTGAGATGCCGGGTACCGTTCAAACTTTATTCAAGAAAGAAATCTGTTGGGCTGTGCTCAAAGTAGCAGGCTGCCCTGGAAAGGGGACAGCACCAGGTTTGGGGGGTGGTAGAGCTTATATTGGTATGTTGGTGCCAAGAGCTGGGTGATACCATCATGGAGAGTCATTATGGTAATCTGGATTGGGGTGGAGAACTGTGGTCCTTGTGGAAGCAAAAGGAGTTTCTGTTTAAGTCAGGAGGCTTCTTGTAAAGGGAAGGGGGTATGGGAGGGGAGGAGGTGGGCGGTGCCATTTTGTACTTGGGCTTGTCTAAAGTGGCGCTGGTTATGTTGCAGATCTGTTACTAACCAAGTTGACATCTAGAATTAACCTTCATACAAAATATCCTTAAGTAGGCAAAGACAAACCAAAGCCCCCACCCTTGTGTTTGTCATCATTGGATGTAATTCAATTAAGAATAACTGAAAAAGCTAATATTAATCAATGAGACTAGATTAAAACACTTGTGTATCCCCTCAAAATGAATATCTTTAGGAATATACTCAACTGTTTATATACTGTAATTATTTTGGTATAATGGGTATAATGTCTTACCCATTATAGGGAAATTTATTGAGAAATTTATCAACTTAAACTTTTTGCTGGACTTGACATCCAGATTTCTCTTCCAGCTGCCCCTTCCCAATTTATTCATTATATTTTATCTACAAGGTACATAACTTTTAAAGCAGATTTGTTAATTAAATGTTTGTCATTATGGATAGTATATTACTTTCAGTTAAGTAGAATTAGCAATTGTACCCTAATATGCTCTGCGTACAGTATGGTACATTGGGTCCTTAAGTATCATTTATACCCATTTAATATGGCCTATTGGATTTTGAATTAGAAGTATAGGTCTCTCTGAGTTGGCATTGTCTACCTAACACTGTGCACCTTATTATTGACTACAGCGGCTCTTTGTAAACAATTTTTTTTTCCTCCCGTAGATTCCCTAGGAGGGGGAAGGGTTAGGGAGAGTAACAGGGATATTGAGGAGATAAATGACCATATCCGTCATGGTCTGAGAGAGGGTCAGGATTGATTCTCTATTCATGAGTGAAGTTTGCCTACTTCTGTCCTAACCTTTCTCCCAGCAAACCATTCTTTTTTCTTGTTTTCTAGTATATCTTCTTTGAATGTATTTTTGTTCTCTTTATTTGTTTAGAGCTTCCTGTTATTGCTTCTGTGAGCCCCTTGCAGCCCCTCATACATTCCTGCAGTCTTCCTATCTTCTAGTTGGTGTGTCTGTGTCTTTGGAAATTTTCTCTCTTATATAATACAAATCTAGTTGCTGTTCATATTCCTTAGAGAACACTGAAAAACAGATGACAACTGCCCTATGTGATAAAGATCAAACTCCTTATCAGAGACTTAAGGCCCTAGATTAACTGATCCTATTTTCTTTTATAATTGTCTTCACTGATATGTGCACATGTATATGCACGTACACATGCCCAGAATCTAGTTAAATCCCTTTTTTTTTTTTTGGCTACAGTACATGTTTCTGAAACATAAATTAGCTCTTAATATTATTAAGTAGGGGAATGAAATTAGTATAATGCAGAAGTCTCATTGGTAATAAGTGTTTTTTTCCAGCACATAAATATTTGAAGCATTCAAGGGCAACATTTCTTCCAAAGAGAACTTTTTAACAGTGTATGGAGAAGATATTCAGGAAAGAGCTGAAAATCCTGATGCAAAATTGCCTTTGTTTATTACAAGCAGATGGTTTAATAGTGTTAAGAATCCTAATCTTTCTGTGTTAAGCTATTTGGTAAAGTTGCAAGTACAGATGAAAGATCAGTGAGGATATTTTCCCTACATTTAACAGAAAATTTAAGAAGACTGTCACTGGATTAAATGTTTAATTTTGCTAAAATTTTTCCTATTTGAAGGAAGTACCTTCAAGGACCTCTGTCTTGAAGGTTAAAGGCCAAAAAGTTTGATTATGACGCTGGGAGCAAATGCCAGTGGAGATTAACTATGCTAGTATTTTATTAGGATTGTTGTTTTGCTAATGTTCTGTTTTACCTATTATTTTGAAAGCGTGATTTTGCAGAATGTGATGTTTTTCTAGAAACACATAAGTTATAATAAAAATACCTGTACTTGTTTTCTTTAGATCTAGCATATCTTTGTGTTTTTGCTCCTTGCTCAGTGTTTGCTCAGCCTAGATTCCTTACCTTGCCACCTTGTTGCCTTCTGCAGTTTGAATTCCAACTCTTTGTCATGTGCTGCTGAAAACTTTCTCTACCATCTTTGGCAGAATGAATTATTTCTTCCTTTTGTGTTTCCTTTACAGCACTCATTTTATTGTACAAGTCAATGATTTTTATTAAAGTTAGAGCTGTGCAACCATTGCCTCCCTAAAGATCCCTCGTGTCCATTTGTAGTCATTCTTTGTTTCCAGCCCCAGAGAACCACTAATCTATTTTGTTTTTTATAGATTTGCCTTTTCTGGATGTTTCATATGAGTGTAATCATACAATATATATAGTCTTTTGTATCTGGCTTCTTTTATTTGGATAATGTATTTGAGGTTCATCCGTATTGTATCATGTATCAGTACTTTGTTTTTTTGTTTTTTTTTCCTTTTTGTCTTTTTTCGTGTCCGGCAACGGATCGCAACCCTCAGTGTCGCACCCGTACCGGACCGGGACCGGCAACGGGATCGCAACCCTTGGTGTTGCTCCCACACCTCGCTCAGCCAGTGAGCGGGAACCGGTCTGTATGTGGGATCCAAACCCTCGGCGGGAGTGCCACCGTGCTCCCAAGCGGAGCACTGTAGCAGTGTGCCACCGGGCTGGCCATGTATCAGTACTTTGTTCCTTTTTGTTCCTGATTACTATTCCACTGTATGGTTATGCCACATTTTGTTTATTCATTCATCTGTTAATCTTGGACATTTGGATTGTTTATACCTTTTGGGTATTTCTGTAAAAGTATTTGTGTGTACATAGGTTTTCATACAAGTGGAATTGCTAAGTCATATGGTAAATTTATGTTTACCTTTTTAAGACACTATCAAACTGTTTTCCAAAATGGTTGCAATATTTTACAGTCCCACGAGCAATGTTATGAGGGTTACAGTTTCTCCACAGCTTCACCAACACTTGTTACTTCTTTTTAATTAGTCATCCCACTAGTCTAATTACACTAAAAGATCTTTGTGTCTTGAACTTCTGAATGATCTAACAGTTTTAGGTTTGTTCAGTTTGCTCTGATTTTGCCATACTCTGATTCTTAATTTCTGATTGAAGGCCCTTAAAGAGCTTGAAGTAGAAACCAGAAAATTTGGCCTCTTGTCCTGGCTCTTCCACCTGTTGCATAGACTCTATGCAAGTTTGTAAGCTCTCTGAACTTCATTTTTTTAATCTGTAGAATAGGGATAATTCCTGCTTATACTTTACAGAATTGTGAGGGAAAATATTATATGTATGAAAGAGCTTTGAAAATCACAACGTATTTGTTGAAAAATTTCATTATTTATAGCTGCCATGTTTACATATGTAAGGTGTCAGAAATGCTTATGTGGATGGTGAGCAGAATTAGCAATATATTGTAATGGTAAGGCATTGTTACTCAACTTTGCACATAAAAATCCTTTTTTTCAACTTCAGGTGTTTGGGTCTGATTATTAAGGGATTCAAGTGCCCTTCAAAGATTGGGAACCATTAATTAAGGGCAGAGGCTTGGGGAATCAGATATGGATCAATTCTAGTTTAGTTGCTGGATAATTTCAGCATAGTTGTTTAATCTCTCTGAGACTGTTTCCTCCTTCATAAAATGACCATAATTATATGAGGGGTCTTCAAAAAGTTCATGGAAGGATTTGTATTATCTTTTAATTACATTTTTTTCCACAAACTTTTTGAAGTACCCTTCTCTAATTCATCTCATTATTAAGAATATTTATTGAGCTTTTGCTTTTTTTTAACCAGCATTATGTTACACATTAGGTATACAGTAGTGAGCAAAATAGGATCCCTGTTTTCATACAGTTTACAGTTTAGAAGGGGAAACAGACATTAGAGAATTAACATTCACATTTATGATAAATTCTTTGAAGGAAAAGTACAGGGGTGGTGTGAGAATATGTAGTAGAGATTTGATTTAGACTGAGTAGATTGGGGACAGCTTCCCAATTAATTGACAGATGAGACTTGAAAAATCAATTAGTCAGGCATGAGGGTTAGAGAGGAGAAAAAGTTCTCTGAAGCAGAAGGAGTAGCACACCCTGAGATAAAAGGATCTTGGTTTGGTGCTTTTAAAGAATAGAGATGTGACTGGAGTGTAGTGAGAAAGTGGTCACATTAGTATATTTGGAATTTATTCTAAGGGCATTGGGAAACTATTTAAGAATTTTAAGTAAGGCTAATGATATGAAGAGATTAGCATAGTAAGATCATTCTGGCTACTGTGTGAAGAATGAATTGTAGGTGGCTTAGATTAGATTGTGGTGAGGTGATGGCTAGATAAGGGCGTATTTAATTTGTGTCTCGCAGGTAGCATTTACAGGATTTGGTTATTGATTTTAAATGTTGAAAGGGAATTGTCAAGGATCATTTCTAGTTTTCTGAGAGGAAGAAGTGGGTACATGAAGGTACCACATAACTGAGATAGAGAAGAGTAGTGAAGAGTAAGGATTTTTTTTTTTTT
>NW_007728570.1:49592-56816 GCF_000696425.1 Galeopterus variegatus
CACTCCCAAGCGGTGCACTCTCCAGTGCGCCACTGGGCCGGCCCTAAAATTATTTTTTAAGTACAGTTGTTATTTTTTATTATGAGTTTATTTGCCCTACCTTAAGGCTGAATAATTGGGATTCCCCAAAGATGAAAGGAATTACAGTTGGCCCTCCATATTTGTGTGTTCTCCATCCCTGTATTCAGCCAACTGTGAATAGAAAATGTAGTTATTTGTCTTTTGTGCCTGACTTACTTTACTTAACATGATGGTGCGTGATCTCATTCACATGTGAAATCTAAAAAAAAAAAAAGTGGTTCTCATAGAAATAGAGAGTAGAATAATGGTGTGTGGGGGAGAAGTGGCAGATTAATGGGTATAAAACTGTGCTGTCTACCCCAAGTGAATCATGTGCAGCATATGCATGTATTGGAACAACACATTATACTGCACAAATATATACAAGTAAATGTTAAAAATTTAAAAAAAATGTTAGGTTTACAGTGGTTGCATCTGTACCGAACATATACAGACTTTTTTCCTTGTCTTTATTCCCTAAACAATACAATATAACAATGACTTACATAGCATTTATATTGTATTAGGGATTATAAGTAATCTAGAGATGATTTAAAGTATTTGGGAGGATGTGCATAGGTTGCAGCAAATACTGTGCCTTTTTATATCAGAGACTTTAGTATCCACAGATTTTAGTATCTCTGGGGGTCCTGGAACCAATCCTCTGCAGATACTGAAGGACAAGTATATGTCAAATAGTTTATTTGACATTCTGATTAATCTCGGAGAAGCATCTTTATGTTGATAGCTTTTTTCCATTGACTTATGACAACCAGTGACGATCCTAATTTTTTCATAACACCTTTTTTTCCCTCTGCATTGCTCCCTTTCTGCTTTCTCTCTCCTTTTCACCTTCTTCTTACCTTGTAATTTGGTGTTTATTCCCATCATTCTCCGAAAATGTTTTTGCTGACGTCATACTGTATGTTTTCATTGAAGTCATCATCACCATATACCACCCCTCCATCTTTAGTCCTTTTTTCCCTAAGTTTTTATAACAATTATCCTCATTTTCTTGCCTTTCTTGATTTTCCTGTTTCCTTCCTGATTTCTATCCCCTATCCCTATTAATATAGGTATTGCCTCAAGGTTCAATCTTGGTATCTCAGCTCACCCTACACTTTTTCTTTATTGATCTTATAAACCCACAAAGCATAAGCAGTAGATAATCCTAAAATATTTTCTGGCCTTGACTTTTCTCTAGAACTTTAGATGTATAATCTACAGTTTCCTCCTAGACCAAACTTAATTTTTCCCACGACTTGTTCTTTCTCTGTTTTTTCTCCCATCTCTGCTATGATGAGGGCAGAGATTTTGTTATATTTGCTCATCATTGCATTCCTAGTTATAGTGTATTATATTGCAACAAGTAAATACTCAGTAAATATTTAAATAAATTACTTTCCAGGAACAAAGAGTTTGACTCTTACCATCATCTTCTACTTCTGTGTTATAATAATTTGTAAGTCTTTGAATCAGTCTTCTTGTTTTGTAGTCATTGCCTGCAGTTAAGTCCTCATTTCTTTTTATGTGGAATTTTGTGGTAGTTTCTTAACTGGTTTTATTTGTATTTGGTTTCTCCTCTGTCTGTCTAGTCTGTACTGCCAGTTATAACCACAGTTCTTTAGAATAGTTCTGGTCATTCATTCATCAAGTATTTCCTGAATACCTACTACTAATACCTATTATGTATAATAGATACTAGCATAAAATGATATACAATGCTTGTTTTAAGCTTATGGTCTAGTGGGAGAAACAGACATATAGAAATAATAAGTATAGTAAATATGATGTGAAAAATGCTAATTGTAGTTCAAAGTGTGACTAGCTGTAGGGGGAAGAGCCTAGCTGTGCCTGGTTGAGGTCAGGGAAAGTTAAAACGTAGGTTTGAGACATTAAGGTTAATAGAGTTTTGCTTAGTAGACAAGGGCCAGTAAGTATGTTTCAGTCTGAGGAAACAGCCTGTGTATAATTCACAGAGGTATTTCAAACCTCTGCTTAGAGTACCACTGCTTATAAGACTGAAGTGCAAACTGAGTAACCTGCCCCTTTTTTGGGGCTTACCTTTTCTTTCTTGGCTCACTTTTACTTCCTTCCATCTTTTCCTTCAGTCATACTTCTAGTCTAGTAAAAAATTCTGAATTTTCCTCTCTGAAACTTACTCAGATTGTTTTCTCTGTCTTTTTTTTTCCCTCCCTTTTTGTCTTTTTCCGTGTCCGGCAACGGATCGCAACCCTCAGTGTCGCCCCCGCACTGGACCGGGACTGGCAATGGGATCGCAACCCTCGGTGCTGCCCCCGCGCCTTGCTCAGCCAGTGAGCGGGAACTGGTCTGTATGTGGGATCCGAACCCTCGGACTGGACCGGGACTGGCAATGGGATCGCAACCCTCGGTGCTGCCCCCGCGCCTTGCTCAGCCAGTGAGCGGGAACTGGTCTGTATGTGGGATCCGAACCCTCGGACTGGACCGGGACTGGCAATGGGATCGCAACCCTCGGTGCTGCCCCCGCGCCTTGCTCAGCCAGTGAGCGGGAACTGGTCTGTATGTGGGATCCGAACCCTCGGACTGGACCGGGACTGGCAATGGGATCGCAACCCTCGGTGCTGCCCCCGCGCCTTGCTCAGCCAGTGAGCGGGAACTGGTCTGTATGTGGGATCCGAACCCTCGGCGGGAGCGCCACCACACTCCCAAGCGGCGCACTATAGCAGTGCGCCACCGGGCCGGCCATGTCTTTTAGTTCTATATATTGCTACCACTTCACCCCCATCCATTTATAGAAGTGGTCTTTCAATCTTATTTTTTCCAAGCTTGTTGTTTATTATTTGTATCAGGATAATTTCGGCATCTATAGTTTGCCCTGCTAAAATGTTCTGCAATTAGTAAGTACTTGATGAATTTTTGACTATGCGATGAGTATATTCTACTAGGTCACTGTGTCTGCATTATTTAGCTGTGGTCTGTGGCCACAGTCATTTATCTGTTGTTATGGATGATGAACAGCTTTTGCCTCTGTTGAGGCAAGGCAAGAGAGACTTTCTTCCACTCCAGGCTTTGTGGAAAACTGGGAAGCCTGCCACATTTATCTATCTTTTTCTGGAATGATTTGTCTTAGGCCTTTGCTGAGTATCTTCTTTGGTTGAAGGAACACAGCTATGAGCTTTGTTCATGCTAGATAGTTAGTGCTTTTCCTAACCTGAGACCATGAAGTTATTCTTCTATATCATATTCTAAAAGCTTTTACATTTTCTTCCATATTTAGGTTATAGTCTCCCTGGAATTCATTTTGTGTATGGTGTGAGATATAGGTACAGTGTCATTTTTTAAAAATATAGATATGAAAGTGTTTTTTAGGACTTTATATCATTTTTTCTGTCCTTTCTTTACTGATCTACTCTGCCACTGTTTTAGTGTACAGTATTAAGTTCCATGTTTGTGAGGTTTTGTTTCTGAGCTCTCTGTTATGTTCCAGTGATCTTTTTCTGCACACCTACCACACTGTCTAAATTACTTTAGCTTTATAATGGTTTTTAATATCTGGTAGAACAAATCTATTTACTGTTTTTTATTCTTGCTATTCTTGGCTTTTTGCATTTACTTATAAATTTTAAAATATATTTGTCAAATTTCCTTAAAAATGAAAACCTAGGACTGATTGGGATAGTATTGAATCCATAAGCTTCCATAAGTGGGGAGATTTATTTTTACAGTATTTGAGACTTCCAGTCCATGGACATGATATCTCTTAATTTATTTAGGTTTTCTTTAATTTCTATCAGTAAGTCTTTATGATCTTCTCTGTAAAAGTACATCTTCTGTTAGATTAATTCCTAGGTAGTTTATGCTTTTCAATGTAGATTGTATTTTTAAACTTCTTTGATGCTATTTATATGAATATAGTTGCCTTTTTTAATTAAAAGAAAGTTTTATTTTGAACAAACTATAGACAAAAAATTGCAAAAATAGTACAGAGAGTCTTGTGAGCCCTTTACCCATCTTTCCCCAATAATGATATCTTATGTAACTATAGTATATTATCAAAACCAGTAACTTGACATTGGTACAATACTGTTAACTAGAACGCATACCGTATTCAGTTTTCTCAAGTTTTTACATGACATTTTCTGTGTGTAGTTCTATGTAGCTTGATCGATTGTATAGATTCATGTAACCACCATTACAATCAAGAAGGAATTTCCTCATGCTGCTTCTAACCCCCATATCTGTTCCCTTGCAACTGCTAATCTGTTTTCCTCTTTTAGAGTTTTATCATTTTGAGAATGTTAAATAAATGTTACCGTACAATATGTAACCTTTTGAGATCGGCTGTTTTCACTGACTATAAGTTATTGCATTTATCAGTAATTCAATTCTTTGTTTAGCTGAGTAGTATTTCATTGTATGGATGTATCAGAGTTTAGCCATTCAACTGTTGAAGGATATTTGGATTGCTTTCAGTTTTTGGGAATAATGAATAAAGCTGCTATAAACATTATTATCCAGATTTCTGTATGAACACAAGCTTTCATTTGTCTGAGATAAATGCCCAAGAGTATGATTGCTGGGCTGTATGGTAAGTACAAGTTTAGTTTTAAAGAAACTGTGAGGCTATTTTTCACTGTGGCTGTATCATTTTACATTTCCACCTTGTATGATAGATCCAGTTTCTTGGCATCTTTGCTTGCATTTGGTATTGCCACTCTTTCTTATTTGAGCCATTTTAATAGTATATGATGATATTTGTTTCATTGTGGTTTAGTTTGCATTTTCCTAATTACAAATGATGTTGAACAACTTTCATGTGCTTATTTGCCACCTGTGTATCCTCTTTGGCCAAATGTCTGTTTATGTCTTTTGCCCACTTTACAATTGGATTTTTTTTTTATAGCATCCTTTTGAGAGTTCTTTATAGATTCTAGGTACAAGTCCTTTATCAGATTTTAAAAAATGTTTTCTTCTAAAAGTTTTGTAGTTTTACATTTAAATTCATGATCTGTTTTCAATTACTTTTTATATGAGGTATCAGGTATTTAGGTCAAGGTTTATTTTTCTTTTTGCCTATGTATGTCCAATGCCATATAGCACTATATGAGGAAACGACTTATCACCCCCTTCAGTTGCTTTTGTACCTTTGTGAAAAATTAATTTTCCATATTTGTTTGGGGTCTATTTCTGGGTTGTCTATTCTGTTCCATTGATCTGTGTGTGTATCCTTTTGCCAACATAACGCTGTCTTGTTTGTTGTAGCTAAGTAGTACATTTTAAAATTGTGTGGGATGATTTCCTACCACTTTATTCTTTTCCAAGGTTGTTTTAACTATTCTAATTCTAGCTAGATTGTTGAAAAGTCTAGCAGGATTGTTGATAGGATCCTTAAACCTACAGATCAGTTTGGGGAGAATTGACGTCTTCACCATGTTGAGTATTCCAATTTGTGAACATGGTATGTTTCTCCATTATTTAGATCTTCCGTGATTTCTTTCATCAGTGCTTTGTAATTCTCAGCATACCAGTTCTATATCTGTTTTGTTAGCTTTATATTAAAGTATTTCATTATGGGGAGGAGTAACTGTAAGTGGTATTGTGTTTTTAACTTAGGCTTCTCTGTTCCTTGCTGTTATATAAAAAAACAGTAGATTTTTGGATGTTGATTTTATATTTTGCAACCTTGATGAAATACACCATACCTTGGAGATATTGTAGGTTCAGTTCCAGACTACCACAATAAAGCAAGTCACACAACTTTTTGGTTTCTCAGTGCATATAAAAGTTATGTTTACACAATATTGTAGTCTATTAAGTGGGTAATAAATAGCATTATGTCTAAAAAAAGTATATACCTTATTTAAAAAAATACTTTACTGCTAAAAAATGCTAATGATCACCTGAGTCTTCAGTAAGTAGCAATCTTTTGGTGGTGGAGGATCTTGCTTTGATGTCGATGGCTGCTGACTCATCAGGAAGGTAGTTGCTGAAGGTTGGGGTGGCTGTGACAATTTCTTAAAACAAGATAACAATGGGGCCGGCCCCGTGGTGCACTTGGGAGAGTGCGGCGCTGGGAACGCAGCGACATCAGGAAGGTAGTTGCTGAAGGTTGGGGTGGCTGTGACAATTTCTTAAAACAAGATAACACTGGGGCCGGCCCCGTGGTGCACTTGGGAGAGTGCGGCGCTGGGAACGCAGCGCCGCTCCTGCCGTGGGTTCGGATCCTATATAGGAATGACCGGTGCGCTCACTGGCTGAGCGCGGTGCGGGTGACACCACACCAAGGGTTGCGATCCCCTTACCGGTCACAAAAAAGACAAAAACAAACCAACAAACAAACAGAAAACCCCACAAAAACCAAAAAACAAGATAACAATGAAATTTGCTGNGACACCACACCAAGGGTTGCGATCCCCTTACCGGTCACAAAAAAGACAAAAACAAACCAACCAACAAACAGAAAACCCCACAAAAACCAAAAAACAAGATAACAATGAAATTTGCTACATCGATTGACTGTTCCCTTTCCTGAAAGACTTCTTTGTATCATCCAATGCTGTTTGATAGCAGTTTATCCACAGTAGAACTTCTTTCACAATTGGAGTCAATCCTCTCCAACCCTGCTGCTGCTTTATCAACTAAGTTTATGTAGTATTCTACTTTTATTTTTTTTATTTTTTATTATTTTTATTTTGTCAATATACAATGTAGTTGATTATTGTGTCCCATCCCCGAAACCTCCCTCCCTCTTCCCTCTCCCCCCTCCCACCCAAGTGTGTCCCCTCCATTTTCTTATTGTAAGAACCTCAAAAAAGTATAATGTATGCTATACGAAGTTATTACGCCCGGTTTTTTTTTTTGTGTGTGTGTGTGTGTGTTTGTGGGTGAATTATTTTGTTTGTTTTTTAGCTCCCTCCGATGAGTGAGAACATGTGGTATTTCTTTTTCTCTGCCTGACTCGTTTCACTTAATATTATTCTCTCAAGGTCCATCCATGTTGTTGCAAATGGCAGTATTTCATTCGTTTTTATAGCTGAGTAGTATTCCATTGTGTAGATATACCACATTTTCCGTATCCACTCATCCGATGATGGACATTTGGGCTTGATTCCAGCTCTTGTCTATTGTGAAGAGTGCTGCAATGAACATTGGGGAACAGGTATACTTTAGACTTGATGATTT
>NW_007728570.1:60472-61117 GCF_000696425.1 Galeopterus variegatus
CTGGTTAAACTCTCCATTGTGTTTTTTATTTCACTGAATAACTTCTTCAGTTCAGCAAGTTTAGCTACATTTTTTTTTATGACAGTGATTTCCTTGTACATTTCCTCTTTCAGGTCCTGTATTTTTCCTGGTTTCATCATGCTGTCTAGCTGTGTTTTCTTTTATCTCATTCAGTCTCTGTAGGATTAACACTCGAAATTCCCTGTCATTCATTTCAAGGGCTNTGTGTTCTGCACCTTGCTATTGGGGCATTTTCACACTCTGTGTACACTAGATGGGGCTATTTAGCATTGCAAAGGGTTCCCGCAGGGTGTGTAATTATTGTTCTTTCTTTCTTTATTTATTTCTGAGACTCCGCCTCCTTTTGCTGGACCCCTCCCCACTCTATGTGCTCAGAACAGGGCTGAGGCGTGTCTTCTACAAGCCTTGTCTTTCAGTTGAGTCATCAAAGTTGTGCCCTGCCCCGCCCTGCCGGTGTGAACTCCTCGGGGGAGGGTCCCTCAGCACACAGTTCCTCTTTGACTTCCCCTAGCACGGGTCGGCCCTCTGGGGGAGCTCTCCGGCAGCTTCAATGTAGCTCCAGAGCACTCTGGGCTCCCCTCTCCCCACCAGAAATCAGTTAGGGGTTCTTCCAAACTGAGGCCC
>NW_007728570.1:62089-68669 GCF_000696425.1 Galeopterus variegatus
TTACTTGGACTTTGTTGTCTCGGGCTGCTCGCTTGAACCCGCAGCAGGGCTTGGGCGCTCTCAGAAGTCTTCTTTTTGTGTCGGCCCTAAATCCTCGATCCTGTTGTTGCTTGTTTGTTGTTGTAGGTTCGTTGTTGAAAGATTTGTTTTTTGTTGCTCTTGGAAATGCAAATAGTACTCTGGTATCACAGCGCACACTTCTCAGGGTCACGCTGTCTCCTGGCACGGCTGCTCCAGACCCGTCGCCATCTGGGACCTGGCCGCCAGGAACGGGGCCCGGAGCGCCACGTTTCGCAGAAGTTTCCCGGCCTGCGCGGCCACCGGCGACACCATCTTAACCAGGAAAAAAAACCTTATGTAGTATTCTAAATCTTTGCTGTCATTTCAGCAGTGTTCACAGCATCTTCATCAGGAGTAGATTCCATCTCAAGAAACCACTTTCTTTGCTCATCTGTAAGAAGCAACGCCTTATCTATTAAATTTTTGTAATGAAGTTGCAGCAATTTAGTCACATCTTCAGGCTGTACTTCTAATTCTAGTTCTCTTGCCATTTTTACCACGTTGGTAGTTACTTTTTCCGCTGAAGTCTTGAATTCCTCAAAGTCGTCCATGATGGTTAGAATCAGCTTCTTTCAAATTCTTGTTAACGTTGATATTTTGACCTCCTTATATGAATCACGAATGTTCTTAATTTCATCTAGAACAGTGAATTGTTTCCAGAAGGGCTTCAATTTACTTTGCCCATATCTATCAGAAAAATTAATATCTACGACAACTAAAGCTTTGTGAAATGTATTTCTTAAAAAATAATACTTCAAGTTGAAATGACTCCTTGATCCATGGGCTGCAGAATAGATGTTGTGTTAGCAGTCATGAAAACAGTATTAATGTCCTTGTACCTCTCCATCAGAGCTCTTGGGTGACCAGGGACACTGTCAGTGAGCAGTAACATTTTGAAAGGAATCTTTTTTTTCTGGGCAGTAGGTCTCAACAGTGGGCTTAAAAATATTCTGTGAACCATGCTGTAAACACATGTGCTGTCACTCAGGTTTTGTGTTCCATCTATAGAGCACAGGCAGAGTAGATTTAGCATAATTTTTAAGGGCCCTAGGATTTTCCGAAAGGTAAATAAGAATTGGCTTTGATTTCTTCTCACTAGCTGTATTAGCCCTGAATTAGTCTGTTTCTGTTGCTTATAACAAAATACCTGGAACTGGGTACTTTGTAAGAAAATGAAATTTATTGCTTGCAGTTTTGGAGGCCGGGAAGTCCAGAGTCCAGGGAACACAACTGGTGAGGGTATTACTTGGTGTTGGCTTCAATGACACAGAGTATCACATTGTGAGATGGCGCAAACAAAGAGGGGGACAGAGACTCTTATGTGCTCTCCTTTTAAAGCCCTCGGAACCATGCCCACAACCACCATTAAACCATTCACTATGACAGGGTCCTCATAATCTAATCAACTCTTCAAGGCCCCACTTTTAATGACCATAATAGGATTTCCCACCCTTTTAACAGTCACAGTGGGAATCAAGCTTCCAATACATAAAACTTGGGGGACACAATTCAATCCATATTATTCTGCCCCTGGCTCCCAAAGTTTATGTCCTTCTCACAGATAAATGCATTCATTCCATCTCCAAAGTCTTAACTTGTTTCACTTTAAAAGTCCAAAGTTCAAAGTCCTATCTGTGAAATTAAAACAAGTTATCTACTGCCAAGATAAAATGGTGGGACAAGCATACAGTACATATTCCCATTCAAAATGGGAGAAATAGATCAAAATAAAGGAGTAACAGATCTTAAGTCCATAACCCTGCAGGACAGGCATGAAATCTCAAAGCTGGTGAATCATGTACTTGACTCCATCCATGTTCGGTGTCCTTTGAACAATGGTGCAGGAGTTGGCTCCCCAAATCCTCAGGCAATTCTGCTTCTGTGGCTTTCTTGGTCTAAGGCCATGTTTTAACTCTCACAGGCTGGCTTTGCACACTGGTAGCTCTACAGTTCTGGGGTCTCCGTGGCAGTTCTGCTCTCATGGTACCACTAGATATGGCGCTGATGGGGTTTTTCTGCAACTCTGGCCCCACATTTCATCTTGGCATTGCTCTAGCAAAGACTATATGCAATGATACCACCCCTGTGACAGATCTCTTCCTGGGCTGCAGGCTTTTCCATACATCTTTTTTTTTTTTCCTTTTTGTCTTTTTTCGTGTCTGGCAACGGACCGCAACCCTCAGTGTCGCGCCCGTACCGGACCGGGACCGGCAACGGGATCGCAACCCTTGGTGCTGCGCCCACCCCTCGCTCAGCCAGTGAGCGGGAACCGGTCTGTATGTGGGATCCGAACCCTCGGCGGGAGCGCTGCCGTGCTCCCAAGCGGCGCACTGTAGCAGTGCGCCACCGGGCCGGCCCATCCATACATCTTTTAAAATTGGGGTGGAGGCTCCCAAGCTTCCATAGCTCTGGCATTCTGTGAACCTGCAGACTTAACACCATGTGGATACTGCCAAGCTTCTGGCTTGTATCTTTCAAAGCTGTAGGTCCAGCCACACCTGGGGCCAATTTAGCCACAACTGGAGCAGCCATAGCAGCCAGGGTGCTGGTGCAGAGAGCAGCTTCCCAAGCTGGCCCTGGGCAGCAAGTCTGTGGAGGGTGCCTCATGCCTGTTCCTGTAGACCATTCTGTGTCCCTAGGTCTCTGGGCCTATAGTGGAAGGTGCAGCCTCAAATATCTCTGGAATGCCTTCAAGGTCTTTTTTTAACCTTCTCTTGATAATCCCTTTCTTCGGTCCTAATCTTCTTAGCAAATAGTCACTGGTCTACACCCTTGCTTTTGTGGACAAGCTGAAAGTTTCCCAATGTTTTGCCATCTTCTTTCTTTTGAATTATAAATTCTGGCTTTACCTCATGTCTTTTCTGCCATAACTCAGAATAGGCTTAGAAATTTCTTTCGCCATATACCCTGGGGTCAGCACCTTGAAGTTCTACATTCCATAAAACTTTTGGGCATGAACAGAATGCAGCCAAGTTCCCTGCCAGTTCATAGCAAGGGTGATCTTTGCTCCAGTTTCCAGTAAGTCCCTTCTCATTTACTCTGATATCTTCTCAGGATGGACTTCACTGTCTGTATTTCTATCAGCATTCTGCTCACCACCATTTAACCAATCTCTAAGAAGTTTCAAACTTTCCCTCATCTTTTTGTCTTTTTCTGAGTCCTCCAATCTCCAACCTTTGCTCAACACCCAGTTCTAAAGCTGCTTCCACATTTTCAAGTATTTGTTATAAGCAACACCCCACATCTCTGGTACCACTTTTCTGCCTTAGTCCATTTCTGTTGCTTATGACAAAATACCTGGAACTGGGTACTTTGTAAGAAAATAAAATTTGTTTACACTTTTGGAGGCTGGGAAGTCCAAAGTCCAGGGAACACGTCTGGTGAGGGTCTTCTTGGGGGTGGCTTCAGTGATGCAGGGTATTACATTGTGAGATGGCAGTAGCAGAGAGACAGACAGACAGACTCTCATGTGCTGTTCTTTTGAAGCCTTCAGAACCATGCAGAGTCCTCATGATCTAATCACCTCTTCAAGGCCCCACTTTTCGATTATCATACTAGGCCCCACTTTTTGATTACCATACCACCCTTTTACAGTCACAATGAGGATCAATCTTCTAATACATAAAACTTAGAGGACACAATTAAATCCATATCAAGTCCCTAATAGGAGAGTCACCCTGTCCTTTGAAGCTTCAAAGCCAGGCATTGACTTTTCGTCTTTAGATAAAAGTCCTAGATGGCATCTTCTTCCAGTGCAGTATAAGAGTGTTTTGTCGTCATTGAAAAAGCTGTTATTTAGTGTTGCCACCTTCATCAGTGATCTTAGCTAGATCTTCTGGATGACTTGCTGCAGCTTCTACATCAGCACTTGATGCTTCACCTTGCACTTTTTTGTTACAGATACAACTTCTTTCCTTAAACTTTATGAACCAACCTCTGCTAACTTCAAACCCTTTCTCCTGCAGCTTCCTCACCTTTCTCAGCCTTCACAGAATTGAAGAGTTAGAGACTTGCTCTGGATGAGGCTTTGGCTTAATGGAAGGTTGTGGCTGGTTTGATCTTCTATCCTGACCACTAAAACTTTCTCCATATCAGCAGTAAGTCTGTTTTGCTTTCTTAATCATTTGTGTGTTCACCGGAATAGCACTTTAAATTTCCTTCAAGAATTCTTTGCATTCATAATTTGACTAACTTTGGTGCAAGTGGCCTGGTTTTCAGCCTGTCTCAGTTTTCAACATGCCTTCCTCGGTATGCTTAACCATTTCTAGCTCTTGATTTAAAGTGAGAGATATGCAATTCTTTTTACTTGAACACTTATAGGCCTGTGTTAGTATGTTTCTGTTGCTTAGAACAAAATATCTGGAACTGGATAATTTATAAAGAAAATTAAATCTATTGCTTATGTTTCAGAGTCTGGGAAGTCCAAAGTCCAAGGAACACGTTTGGTGAAGGCTTTGGTGGTGGCAACAGTGACCCAGGGGTCTCACATGGCAGAAAATGGTGGAGCAAAGAGAGGCTAACCTTCTCATTCACTCTCATTTTAAAGCCCCCCCAAAACCATGCCCCTGACCACCATTTTTAATCCATTCACTATAACATGGTCCTACAATGTAATCACCTCTTCAAGGCCCCACATTTCAATTACCGTAATAGGATTTCCCATCCTCTTAACACTGTCAAGTTAAGAAGGTCAAGTTAAGGGGGGACACTCAATCCAAGGCAAGGCTATTGTAGGGTTATTAATTGGCCTGATTTCAATATTGTTGTGTCTCAAGGTGTAGAGAAGCTGGAGGAGAGGAAGAGAGATGGGATGAGTGATGGCGGAGCAGTCAAAATGCGCACAACATTTATCAGTTAAGTTTGCCATCTTATATGGGTGTGGTCATGGTGCCCCAAACCAATTACAAGAGTAATATCAAAGATCACTGATCACAGATCACCGTAACAGATAGTAATAATTATAAAGTTGGGAAAATTACCAAAATGTGACATAGAGCCACAGAGTGAGCACATACTATTGGAAAAATGGCACCGATAGTCTTGCTCGACCCAGGGTTTCCACAAACCTTCAATTAAAAAAAACGCAGTATCTGCAAAGCACAGTAAAGTGAAGCATTACAAAACGAGATATGCCTCCAATAGTTTGTTTTTTGTACACTCCTTTGGGATCTTCTGTGTAGACAATCATGTCATCTTGAAGTAGGGACAGTTTTATTTCTTCCTTTCCAGTACATATTCCTTTGTTACCTGTAGGTGACTGATGTTTGTATATTGATTTTTCTCCTCTACATTCTTGCTAAATTCAATCTTATTTATTTATTTTTTTCCTTTTTGTCTTTTTTCGTGACTGGTAACGGGATCGCAACCCTCGGTGTCGCGCCCGTACCGCGACCGGCAACAGGATCGCAACCCTCGGTGTCGCATCCGCACCGCGCTCAACCAGTGAGCAGACCGGTCTCTGTATGGGATCCGAACCCTTGGCGGGAGCACCGCCGTGCTCCGAAGCGCCGCACTCTACCGAGTGCGCCACCAGGCCGGCCCTAAACTCAATCTTATTAATTCAGGTGTTTTATCTGTAAATCTGTTTGGAGTTTCTGTACACAAAATTATAGTGTCTGTAAATAATGACCGTTTCGTTACTTCTTTTTGACTCCTTATGCCCTTTCTTTTTCTTTCCTTCCTTTGTTGATTAGCATCTTATTTACAGTGTCAAATAAAAGTGATGGTAGCAGGTATGCTTGTGTAGTTCCTGATTACAAATAAAAAGCTTTTGATGGATTATTGATAAGCATGATTTATGCTATAGGGTATTTGTAGCACTCTGCTTTTCTCAGATAAAGTAACCTTTCATCTAATTCTTAGTTTACTAAGGTTGTTTTTCTTTTTTGTTTTACAGTCATGAATTGAATGTTGAATTTTACTGAATATTTTTTCTTTATTTATTGAGATTTTTCTTTTTTAATCTATTAGTGTAGTTAATTTAACTTTGTATTCATGGGAGAAACCTTTTTTTTAAAAAAAAATTGCTGTGTTTGGTTTTCTCACATTTTGTTTAGGAGTTTTGTTTTTAAGTTTATGAGTAAGATTGGCTGTGATTTTTAATTTTCTTTTATTCTCATTGGATTTTGGTATCAGAGTTATGCTAGCTAGTTGCATAACATTTGTTGTGAAGGATTCCCTTGTTTTCTATTCCTTGAACTATTTGTATGACATTGGAATAATTTCTTCCTCAGTTATTTGTTAGGACTCACTAGTAAAGCCATCTAGACGTGGATATTTTTCCTTGTGGAAAGATTTATTATTGATTCTGTTTCTTAATAGTTTTTTCTTCTTGAGTTAGTTTTGGTAATAAGATATATATATTTTTTCATTTTATCTAAATTTTTAAATTTTATGTCATCAAATTTGGAAGATTGGCCTGTGATTTATTTTTTATTTTTTTTTATTTTTATTTTGTCAATATACAATGTAGTTAGTTATTGTGTCCCATCACCAAAACCTCCCTCCCTCCTCCCTCTCC
>NW_007728570.1:71726-86572 GCF_000696425.1 Galeopterus variegatus
ATCCGAACCCTCGGCGGGAGCGCCGCCGCACTCCCAAGCGCCACACTCTACCGAGTGCACCACCAGGCCGGCCTGAAGCTTTTCTTGTTTTTGTTAAACTTTTTGTTGAAGTATAACATAAATTCATATAAGAACAAAAATGATGTCTCTAGCTCTCACTTTACACAAAGTGAAAACACTTGTGTAACTAGCACCCCAGTAGTCTCTTTTCACCCCACTTTTAGTCACCATCTCCAACCAAAGGTATTCACTATCCTTGTTTTTAACATTATAGATTAGGTTTCTTTGTTTTTGAATTCTGGCATAAATGTAATCATACTCTATGAAGTATTTTGTGTCTGGCCCCTTTCACTTTACTTTGTAGTGTTAATCCACATTATTGTGTGAGGCAATAGTTTTTTCACTCGATAGTCATAGCTGTATTGTTTTTCGTTGCATGAATGTACTGTAATTTATTCATTCCTACTTTTGACGGGCATTTTGTTTTCTGTTTTGGCTACTATGAATAATAATGCTATTAATATTTTTGTATGTCTTTTGTTGGACAAATGTATTACTTCTATTGAGTAAATGCCAAGGAGTGGGTTCTGGAGTGTACTTATCTTTTTTTTATTGATATTTAGCTTAAGTGCTTTCTTTTGCTCAGTGTTTGCATGGTACAGTAGTCTTCCCTCTTTTCTCTGAGGAGGATACATTCCAAGACCCCCAATGGATGCCCGAAAGTGCAGATAGTACTGAACCCTATATGTGCTATGTTTTTTCCTATATATACATACTTGTGATAAAATTTTGTCTATAAATTAGGCACAGTAAGAGATTAACAGCAGTAACAAAATAGAACAAGTATAACAATATTTATACTGTATAAGATAGTACTGAACCCTATATGTGCTATGTTTTTTCCTATATATACATACTTGTGATAAAATTGTGTCTATAAATTAGGCACAGTAAGAGAGTAACAGCAGTAACAAAATAGAACAAGTATAACAATATTTATACTGTATAATAAAACTTATGTGAGTGTGGTCTCTCTCTCAAAATCTTATTGTACTGTACTCACCCTTGTGATGATGTGAGATGATAAATACTTATGTGATGAAATGAAGTGAGGTGAATGATGTAGGCATTGTGACGTAAATCGAAAATTCCAGAAATAAACAATACATAAGTTTTAAACTGAGTCCTGTTTTGAGCATTGTGATGAAATCTGGTGCCATACTACTCTGTCCTGCTTCGATTGCCATTAGTCACTGAGTAGCTGTCTCTGTCATAGATTGATTGTGTAGTATTGCAGTGCTGTTGTTCCAGTAACTCTTATTTTACTTAATAATGGGCCCAAAGATCAAGAGTAGAGATATATTTTCAGACCTTGGTTTACCATGGGTAATGGAAATTGCAGAATGTGAAACCTCAGATAAGGGAGGACTAGTGTATATTTTTCTATCCTGTTACTTTCAATATTTTATATCCACATTTTTTTGTTATATCTTTTAAACTCTCTATATTGAAATCCTAAAAATCTTGTGCTTTTAGTCTGGTCCGTGCATACTAGATACAGTACTTGGTCCATGTATACTATATATAGTACTTAGTATGTGCTAAACGATGTTCTAAGTGCATTATATGTACATAATTTCATTCTAGCTCAAATTTCATTTGTCTAATTTGTCCTTATTTCACCCTGTTCTTGAAAATTCTTTTTCTTGGATGTAAACTTTACATTTGCAATTTTATTCTTTACCCACACTGAAGATGAGACCTTGCTGTTTTCTGGCTTAAATTGTTGCTGTTGAGAAGTCACCTATTAATTTAAATACTGTTTCTTTCAAAGTAATATGTTTGCTTTAAGATTTTGTTTTCTGGAATTAGTATAATTATTTTGCATTTAATCCAGTTTATCTTCTTGAATTTGTAGATTGATACTTTATGATATTCTCTATAGGTACTTGGCCTCTGCCTTATTCCTGTCTGGTATACTCATGAATCATAGGTTACAGTTAGACATTTCTATCCTTTCTTCTATACCAGTTTTATGTTCCTCTCTGTTGTATGCTGGATAATTTCTTCTGATCTCTCCTCTAGTTCACTAATTCTAATAGTTTTTCTGTCTGCTAATAAGCTCATCCATTGAGCTTTTAATTTTGGTTAATTTTTTTCATTTTTAGAAATTATACTTTTTTTTCAAATCTTCTAGATTACTCTGTAATTTTTTATTTCCTGCAGATATTTTCAGAATTATCTTTTATTTCTTTAAGATTATAAGTATAGTAGTTTTATGACCTGTTTGACAGTTGTAATGTCTGAAGAATTGTGGGTCTGTTCTTGGTGGTTGGTATTTCTCCTGGTTCTTGCTTATAGTTTCCTTAGGTGCTTGGTTATTTTTGACTTGATACTGCTCATTGTTCTAGAAACATCATAGTGAGGATTCTTTGATGCTTAGGATGAAGGCACCCTTCTCTAGGCAGGACTTGGATTTATTTATTTTAGGTGCTTGGGGGTACTATCAGTCAGTGGTCACTGAATTCATGATGTGAGGTTCTCTGGACCACTTAGGTCATGTGAATCTCCCTAAATGTGCAGGTCCATGGCCAAAACTAATGAGCTGTTCCTGCCCTGTATTCATTATTGCTCTGTTTAGCAGTAAAACAGCCTTCTCTGCTGTCCCCTGCAGGGGTTGGGGATGGGGGGAAGGGAGCAATTGTTGATTTCTGGTTTCCCATCTCCTTTGCAGGTGTATCTTTTTGGGGTGGTGTAGTGTTCCACGTTAATGTCAGGAGAGTTTGTTAATTTGACTCTCTGCTTTTGCAGGTACAGATTTACCTCTGTCTGCCTTGCCCTATGGGACCACCAAAACCAAATCCTACATTTGTCAGGTTGACAAATGCCCTCATTGCATAAGTGAATATAATGTTCTAGTTCTCCATTTACTTTTTTAGGTTCCTGTTTTCTCTTAGATTTGGTTTGAATAATTTGTGGTACTTTTAAAAATATGCTTTTTTAAAAAAAGCATTTATAGTTTTTCTTTTTTTTAGTTGGAGGGTTAGTGTAAATAATGTAGCTTGTTACTAATGGAAATGAAAATAAAAATAAGTACCACTATAAATTAGGAGGTAATTATAAATTGTTTTTGGGGGCAGGTTTCCTTTTATGTTCATTATGAATGGTGTGTATACCTACTTTTTGGTTTGCATCTGATAGTTTTCTTGTTTTAGGGGTAAAAATATTTCCATCATGGCTCATTCAAAGACCAGGACCAATGATGGGAAAATTACTTATCCTCCTGGTGTCAAGGAAATTTCAGATAAAATATCTAAGGAGGAGATGGTGAGACGGTTAAAGGTGAGTAAAATTGAGTCAATTTTTTTGGATATCTGTTTAGGGTGAAGGTCCCCTGTGGAAATCACATAGGGCTGTATCTTGTTAGGGCAACTTAAAAAAGCAAATCAAAGCATCAAGTAGCAGAGAAGGGATCTAAGGGAGTATAGCAGATAAGTAACAGTAGGAATTTCTTGGCTAATTGGAGAGCAATTAGAAAGGTGTGAAGCATAGATTTTTCTAAGGCCTCCTATACTAGGGTATAAAGAACAAGTCCACAAAAATCTTAGATTCCTTTTTGTCTGCACAAAATTGTCTCCTTTCTAATCTTTAGCTCGTTTCTTTTCTTTCTTTCTTTCTTTCTTTCTTTTTTTTTGGGCGCAGATAAGTAACAGTAGGAATTTCTTGGCTAATTGGAGAGCAATTAGAAAGGTGTGAAGCATAGATTTTTCTAAGGCCTCCTATACTAGGGTATAAAGAACAAGTCCACAAAAATCTTAGATTCCTTTTTGTCTGCACAAAATTGTCTCCTTTCTAATCTTTAGCTCGTTTCTTTTCTTTCTTTCTTTCTTTCTTTTTTTTTGGGCAGCTGGCCAGCATGGGGATCTGAACCCCTGACCTTGGTGTTACAAGGCTGTGCTCTAACCAACTGAGCTAACCGGCTACCCTTTATTTTCTAAAAGTAACTATTTTTAATCTGAGAAAGGAAGTT
The DNA here is from genome assembly GCF_000696425.1 of Galeopterus variegatus. NCBI lineage: Eukaryota > Metazoa > Chordata > Mammalia > Dermoptera > Cynocephalidae > Galeopterus > Galeopterus variegatus. The sequence continues at coordinate 75,757 of NW_007728570.1, forward strand.
GTAAGTCTTTGTACTGAGTACTCAGGCTATATTTTACTTTCTTGTAAGTTGTTTTGAGAGTAGGTCATAGAGTTTTGCTCTTAGCTTTTTCCCTATGCTTCTGACATACAGCAATGAAACAAGATTGATGGTGAACTTACATAGATGAGGCAGTCACCATATGACTAGGGTTTCTTTATATGTACAGAAGGTCCCTGACCTACGATGGTTCAGTTTACAATTTTTCAACTTTATGATGGTGTGAAAGCGGTACCCATTCAGAATCCTCCTCAACTTATGATGGAGCTACCTCTGGATAAACCCATCCTGAGTTGCAAATATAAATCAAAAGTGCATTTTCAACTTAATGATATGATGGCTTTACCTGGCCATTACCACACTCTGTAAGTAGAGGAACATCTGTATTTGAATAATGTTTCACCTTTTCCTTCAAGGCAGTGATGGTCCCTTTTTTGGTTGTTAAAATGGTTAAAGGAGCATCGTGATCAAGGAGAATATGAAGCTGATTTATCAATTAGTTTAGATAGGCTTTATTTTTGAACAGTCTCCTAGGTTGTATATACCTAGACTTTTTTTTTTTTTTTTCCTTTTTGTCCTTTTTCGTGTCCGGCAACGGATCGCAATCCTCAGTGTCGTGCCGGCACCGGACCAGGACCGGCAACGGGATCAGAACCCTCGGTGTTGCTCCCACACCTCGCTCAGCCAGTGAGCGGGAACCGGTCTGTATGTGGGATCCGAACCCTCGGCGGGAGCGCCACCACGCTCCCAAGCGGCGCACTGTAGCAGTGCGCCACCGGGCCGGCCCTATACCTAGACTTTTATTTTGCTTGATATATTATTATTATTTATCTGGGTGTCAGGGTTGAAACTTTTTCCTAAATTAGTCATTCAAGGTCCAGGAGCCTTAAAGCAAAGTATTATTTTAATACTGCTACATGGTGTATTTTTATAAAGAGAAAAGGATGCTGATACTATTTAAAATTTCACATGATCTTAATATTATACATTTATGTATAAAATATTAGTATGCCAGATATCAGATGTTTATTATTCAAAGGAAAAGACATTTTTGAGCAGATTAATTTTGCCATTAGGTGGATATTTTATTTAGTTGGGAATTTGTATATATTTTATTAAAAATAGTCTAGCTACAAACCTCTTCTGTGATGTTTCATTTTCTATTTATATTTTCTTGACTTACTGAATTTTTTAGAGAAATTAATATTTATTTCCTGAGATTAGTTTATAATCCAGGAATGATAGGCAAACATCCCATTGTTTGCTGAGAAACTAATCTTTAATTCAGACAGAGGCTAAATGGATTAACACTGTCTTTTAGAGATGTTATTTTCTCACACATCTTTAATTTAGAGGACTCATATGAGTTATTAATGAGTTTTGTAACACCGTTTGAGTTACAGGCAGTAGTGAGGAATTCCTATTACCTGGACCCTGAGCAAACTTTGTTGTTAGTCTTGATGGAAAGATTTCCATAGTACTCACATTTAGTGTTTGTAATATCTTTTCGTTATTTTGTAGACATTTATTCCTGACAGTAATCTGGTTAACATACCTTTTCCTCTTTTATTTTCCTAATTTACACTTCCCAGTATTTTTTAGCATCCTCCTCCTTAGAGAAATATAAAACAGATTTTTTTGTGGGATGATAGTAATTTTTGAAATGTACAAGTACTTGCGTAAGTTTTATAAATTATAACATTTTGTTAATATATAAGGTGACATTGTTTATATAATTTCTAGTTTTTCCTATAACATTTCATTCAGTTTACTTGAGCTCTCTTTCGTGAAGAGATTCTAGAGAAAGAAAGAATTTTGTGCACAACCCCCCCCCCCCTGTATCTTTTCATAAACACCTAGGTTATCAAAGTATACATCTTACATCTTAAGAGTAATAAAATTAAAAAGTTAGGAGAATAGCCCTGGACATTGTAACCTTAAAGTAATTGTAGTGCCAGATTGGAAGGATTAGTCTACTATTAGTTCTGGCATCTAGCATAATGAAACTGAGAGGTTGCTCTGTGAGGAACAGTGTTTTCCATGGCTGCTTTGAGAATTCAGTACAAAATTGAACCATTTTTTACTCATAAGTCTAGCTCTACAGCAAGTGGAAATTCTTGCAGGATAAAGGACCAAGGCATACACATCGATAATTGGCAGCCAACCCTGCTTGTTGTATGGTATTTGCAGCACCACCTAGTGGATGCTAGGTGGTCACCTTTCTATTGGAGTGGTACTTAAATGTCAGTTCCTGTCAAATTAGACAATTTTGTTAAAAAGTCTCATTTGAAGTAGGAATAATAGACTTGAGGCCATCATTGTAATGACTAATACCTAAATTAGAGAAAGCTCTTCACAGAATCCATACTATACCATTCTTCACCGTTCTTACTTCCATCCTACTTCTTTTATGTAAATATTTTTGAAAAAGGAACAATTTCCTGTAGGTTCCTTCTCACCACATACATGCTGTTGAATCAGTAACTCTCCATATCATAATCTCTTTTACTGTGGCACAAGAAATATTTTGTTGGATGTGGTGGTAGTCACTTCATGGTAGCTTTTCAATGTTTAGGGTTATATCTTTGACATTTTTTCTTTAATCTGTTTGTTCTTTTTTTTTTTTTTTTTAACCTGAATATATAAAACCATGTGTCTGGACAGGTTTAGTGGCTCAGATAGAAAACTAAGTTGTCACCCTAAGTTTTTCTTTAGGGATATACTTTTTCATTTAAGATCAATTTTAAACTTTTAAAATCTGGTTAGCTCATATGTTAGAAAAATATTTTACTTAGTCTTTTAAAGAAAAGTTGTTTACCCTGTAGTTTTAGAAGTATATTGTTTTCTCAAATAGACATTTTCTGCAGAAAAATCAAAGTATATTTATTTGAGGTTAACCTTTGTAGTTAATTTGTCCTTTATCTCAAATGATTGTAGCATTTTCAGTGGAACATTTGACTATTTGATTATTTTGTTTTTGTATAGATGGTTGTGAAAACTTTCATGGATATGGACCAGGACTCTGAAGAAGAAAAGGAGCTTTATCTAAACCTAGCTTTACATCTTGCTTCAGATTTTTTCCTCAAGCATCCTGATAAAGATGTTCGCTTACTAGTAGCCTGCTGCCTTGCTGATATTTTTAGGATTTATGCCCCTGAAGCTCCTTACACATCCCCTGATAAACTAAAGGCAAGTACTGATTTAAAGAACTGCCAAGATTGATACTTTGACTTATCTTTTTAACTGAAATAGAAGTTAAAGTATTTACATAATTGCTTTGAATTCTTTGATATTAGCCATTTACATAATTGCTTTGAATTCTTTGATATCAGCTGCTGCAGTCTTTAAGTTCTGTTTTCTTTAGTACTTACTTTTGAAAAACAATTTCTGATCTTCAGGATAAGAAGTAGATTAATATAGTATATACTATATTTTTTATATTATGTCATCATTAGCTCTCTTCCTTTTAATACAATTTTGGGGGCAATTCCCTTTCCCTTTTGGAAATCCATATTGAAGCCATGGTCATTATTTATGAGATAGTACCTAGTATAAACCTGAATTTACAATATATAATCCTAATTTATTTAATGAAAAGTGTGATGTGAATTATTTTGAAGAAAATACAATGAACAGAATTTTAATGGAAAGGTAGAAAAGAAATGAAGTACTTGGATATGGTGGTTGTGAGCATAACCAAAAGAATGTCAAATCGTTAAAAGATGAGAAAAGAAGGGGAATAGCATGATCCATTTACAAAAATGGTGGCAGAAAGCATAAAATAATTAGAGATGTGTGAAGATATCAAATGATTATAAGGCAGATCATGTAGGAATTAAAAACACAACAAATAAAAGATAATTGGGGGAATAGGTTAGAGAATGAGTCTATAGGAAGATTAATAGTCTACAGTGTAAAAAAATGGCAATTTATGTTTATTTCATTTAATAAATATTGATGTTAGTTACATGTGAGGAACTGGGTTTACAATGTGGGAAGAAAAGAAACAGACATGGTTCTTGGACTCATGGAATTGCTTCTTGATAGTTGGAGTGAGGAACCTAACAAGTCTGCCAGAATTGAGGTATGGGATGTCCAAACTGGTTTGGGCATGCTTTTTTTATACGTTGGTTGGTGAAATCTCAAAATTAGGGATGTAGAAAGCAATATTTGTCATTTACAGGTGGAATCAAGCTGGTCCTTGTAGTCGCATACCCGGGTGTATAGTTTGACTTCTCATTGTGAACCTCTAATTTGGAGATACTTAATTGGTTTAAGGAATGATTGTGTTTTTTGACTGTAGGCTGTGGCTCTTCCTCACTATGTGTCTTGTTCACATTCTCATGAAGAGAAGTCTAACTTAAGAGTGCTCTTACATAATTTATTTACCTCTCTTGTGATTTTCTCATTTTGCATGTCAAGATTTTGGGGTACTGAAAAGTCTTCCTGAAAGGATAGCTACAGATCTATTTATGTAACAGGATAATTTATGAGAAGAATATTGAAGAGCTGAGACTAAATTAGGGTCTTTGTGGATTATTTCTTAGCTGAAATATTTAAAATGTCTTATTTTTCTGATCAGATTTTTGATTTTATTCTAAATACCTCTTTTTTCTTTTTTGAGATAGTACTTAGAAATTAACGACTTTGAGGGTGCTTTCTAAATATTTATTAGGATAGTTTTCACTGTATTTTGACTAACATCAAGTTCGTATTTTTCTTTGTCTACAGTAGTGTTATACATATTAAAAAATTGTGACACCTTGATCCTCACCTTTCCACTGTCAGTTTGTTATTGTCATTAGCAAATCCTTTTTACACACTTGGCATCATGTTTAGGTCAGAAATTGTTTGGAGACGTTATAAATGAGTGACAGTTGTCTTTACATCCCTTGATAGTTAATATGACATGCATTCTCTTTTAGACAATCCAGGAAGGGTTCATTCACGGAGAACATATTTTACACAGTACTACAGTCAAAGTAACCATTTTTGAAGGTTGTACCTTTGATCGTACTTTTCTTGAAAAGTTACTCAGTCATTTGCATATTATATTTTCCCTTTTAAAATATGCTTGTTTATTGTTTTACTTATAGGGAAACATTTTTTCTCTTATTGATTGATAGATAGCATGCTTCTTTGCAGAATTAGCTTTTGTTATTTTAAGCCTTTTTAACTTTTCAAAAACATCATCTACATTTCTTTTTCAACTCATTTCCATAAAAACTTGACTGAAAGTGACATTGAACCTCTCTTTACCCAGGTAGGGCAGCGGGTGGTGGCGCGAGTCAGAAATCTAAAGCAAAAGATGAGAATAGACTGAGAAATGGTGGAGGGGGAAAGCAAGTAATTATAATGATAGGAAGCCTGACAAGTTGACTTCTAAGGATCTTTAAAAAATTTCTAAGCTTTTGTGTTTGATCTATTGTCTTGTCACTTGGCGATTTGATTTTGGAATTTGAAGTTTCCTAAACTGTGCTCTTGCTGTATAATTACCATACATTGTGCTGTTCCATCAAACCTGATCAGCTCTCAGTCATTGCAATATATTTTATTCTGTTAACAATTAGCATAAACTTTAGTCAAGTCAGTTTTCAGGTCTATTTGCTTAACTTACTATAAGATGAAGTTTTTCTTTTCTACTTTAAGATCATGTTAAATGACTTACTGTTTTCCTATGAAGGTTAGTAAAGTATTTAGTGTTTTTCATATAAAGATGTATGTATTTTTAAGCAATTCTAGCCAAATATAATTTTTTCCTGGTTCTTTACAATTAATCATGATATATACATATGAGTGCTGAATTAGCTTTAGGAGTTTTGTGTATATTTTCATTTAGCATTCATAATCTAAACAATACTTTGTCTTTTTTTTTTAAAGGATATATTTATGTTTATAACAAGGCAGTTGAAGGGGCTAGAGGATACAAAGAGCCCACAATTCAATAGGTATTTTTATTTACTCGAGGTAAGCAATATCTTGAGGTGACGTTTTCAACTAATTTTTTGTGCTTGTATATTTTTATAAATTAAAGTGTTTACCTTTAATGTTTTTGGCCTCTTATTTTTAGAACATTGCTTGGGTGAAGTCATATAACATATGCTTTGAGTTAGAAGATAGCAATGAAATTTTTACCCAACTATACAGAACGTTATTTTCAGTTATAAAGTAAGTTTATTTTACTAAATATTTAACATTTTAAAATATAAAAGTAAAGAATTTTTAACTTACAGGTTGATTCACATAAACTATGCTTGTTACAATGAATATTAGAAGGCTTAAGAATTGTGACTAAAGAACTCATTTAAATTTATTTTTGTAGGTGTTTTTAAAATGAGTAGAGCTATAAATCAACTTTGTCTTGAAAGGAATTATTGGTTAGAAGAGTGGTGTCTTGAAAGGAATTATTGGTTAGAAGAGTGGCATAGGCCAATGTAAAATATTTTTTTGATTATATTATTACCTGTTATTTAAATTTCATATTGACTCCTTAATACATGTAGCTGTTTAAGCTTTTTGTGTACTCTTTAAAATTGTTTACTAGAATTAACTTCAAAGCCATTTGAATTTCTGAATTTAAGGTAAAATGGAAGTTGCATTTGATTTAATTACTTTTGATTGTGAGAGTAGTTAAGATTAGGGAAAAGTAATCCAGGAAATGTAGTTAAAAATATATTTTGGATATTATTGTAAGATTTGAGAGAGGGAAACTTTAAATGAATATATAGAATTTTATTTAATATTTTAGTCTTGTTTTTATTAAGTGTAATGTTTGTATTATCTTATCATTTAATCCTGTACATCTCAGTTATACTTCAAATACAATACATTTTGAATTTCAGCAATGGCCACAATCAGAAAGTTCATATGCACATGGTAGACCTCATGAGCTCTATTATTTGCGAAGGTGATACAGTGTCTCAGGAGCTTTTGGATACAGTTTTAGTAAATCTGGTACCTGCCCATAAGGTAAGTAGCAGTGTATACTGAAATGTGTCTTTTTTTTTTGAAATTTTTTGGCGGCTGGCCATTATGCGGATTTGAACCCATGATTTTGGTGTTACCAGCACCATGCTCTCCCAAGTGAGCTAATGAAATGTGTTTTGAGCCCGTTAATATTAAGGTCCACAATTTGTGCTTAGATTCTAAATACAGTTATCCTGCTTTAACCTTAGTTTTGAAGAATCTGTTGATTAATATTAATACATATTTGTTGTTTAATGTGTAATAAAACATGATACACTTATTAGTCACTAATGAAATGAAAAGGAGAAATAATAGATGTAGTCTATCTAATAAGATATCTGTGATAATTCAGTTTTGTATAGAGTGTATTTTGGGGATTGAGTTAATAGCTAATTAGATGCTATTATATAACTTTATATGTTGGGAAGTGGAAGCATTTAGGGCCTTATCTAAAAGATGGTGATAATGTAGATGGAGAGAAGGGGTGAAATTAAAAGAGAAGTCGCTACTAATTGGGAGACAAGGGATTTGTTGATTACAGTGTTTCTTGCCTGGGTTGTAGTAATCAAGATGTTTCTGTATTTTTTTCTGTGTGAATTTGTGTGTATGTGTTGTGTTTTGATTTTTGCAAATGATTGACTCTCCAGTAAGCAGTGAAAATATGGTTCTGTGATTTAGAAGGAGTCTGAGTTAAGGACAATACAGGAATTGTATACAGGAGTCACCAGTATAAAGATCTGTGCAAATTTAACACTTCTCTGGCAAGGTGCAGTCTCAATGTACAGTTACACAGCATTCACACAAATGATGCTTAAGTGAAAATGACCTCATAATCCAAAATTTCCCAACTGCTAAAGAAAATAGTCTGTCAGTGCTGAAAGTCAGCAGACACTACACATAGCAAAATTAGGCCTCAAAAATTCAGATGATGTATTTATTAGATAAAAATTATAGGTGCTGGTATGTCGTGAATTCCAAGCTGGCCATCATCTTGATGTTCCTCCTCCTGCTCCTTGAGTCCTTCCTGCTGGGGCTTGGCCTGTGCCTCCTGGATGTGGTCCACTACTTCCTTACTTCACCTAGCCCAGTCTCTCCTCTGTCCCGGGTGAGAGGGAAGGCCGTAGCTGTGTGCCTCCTGGATGTGGTCCACTACTTCCTTACTTCACCTAGCCCAGTCTCTCCTCTGTCCTGGGTGAGAGGGAAGGCCGTGAGCAGGCCTTCACACCTAGTTAGGATGCCTGTTATCTCTTATATTAAACAAGTTGTAAAAACCAGCCTGGAGCCCGGCTACCTTCTAGGGCAGGTGAGGAGGGGCACCTGCTTTGATGTCATAAGATCTCTACCTGGTATGCTCAGGTGGGAGAGCGGGGATGAGTAAGTGAATGGGAAAAACATACTTTCCTCTATTCTTATAGCACAACCAGCTACACAGAAGACCATTTCCGTGACCAAATGTGTGGGAATTTCTCCCCACCAGCAAACAGGCAAGCAAGCAGTTCTCCAGTGGACACCAAGCTGGACATCCTCTAATTTAATTCAGTTCTGACACTGTCTACCTGGACATAGTGTCACATTCCACAGGTTGAGGCCTTGGTCCCCAAGACTGCCTCTCCAACCCTTTTAGATGCCACTCGCAAGCCCAGGCCTCTGGAACTTCTGACCAACCATTTGTAAATCAGGGTTCCCACATCCCCCTTCCTTGGTTTCAATTAATTTGCTTGAGTGTCTCACAGAACTCAGAGAAACATGTACTTACGCTTACCAGTTTATTTTAAAGGATATTACAAAGGATTCAGATGAAGAGATGCTTAGGGCGAGGCATGGGGGAGGGGGTGCCGAATTTCCATGCCATTCCTGGGCATGCCATAGGAACCTCCATGTGTTCAGCTCTCCAGAAGCTCTCTGAACCCATTGCTCTTGGGTTTCATTACATAGGCATGATTGATTAAATCACTGGCCACTGGTAATCAGCTTAACCTTCAGCCCCTCTCTCCTCCCTAGAGGTTGGGGAGGGGTAGTACTAAAAGTCTCACCTTGATCTTTCCTGTGACCAGCCCCTATCTTGAAACTACCTAGGGGCTGCCAGCCACCATTAGCATATGAAAAGATTCTTATCACTTTCTAGATTCTGAGGATTTTAGGAGTTGTATGCCAGGTGATGGGGATGAAGACCAAGTATATATTTTCACATTATCACAGGAGGTCATGAATTGAATTACAGAGTGCCCTATGGAGGATGACTGGGCTCCCAGGAGAAGACCCACTAAGCCTCTGTGCCTAGCCCTTGAGTGCCTGTGTCCACCCGCCAGCTTCTGTAAGACAAGCCCTTCCAGACACAGATTTTAAGTATCCAGCTTGGCCTTCTGCGCTCAGCAGCTGGGTAGCTACTAGAGACCTCCAACGCCTCCATCTATCCACTGTTAGGAAAAGGACTTCGTTGGGGAAGATAAATAGGCACTTTCTGAATGCACATTTTCTCCTTGGCCCCTCTTTAGGGAAGAGGGTCTGTAGGCATTTCCAGAAACTAGAATCCTAGGATCTAATTACTTGTCTGTGAATACAAGAGTGGAATCTTTCCACCAATTTCTTACAATTCAGTCTTCTGCTTAGTCTATTTAGCTTAGACTGGAAATTTCCCAAGGCAGTTTTAGTTTTGCAGTCCTTCACATAATTTTATCTCCGTGTAGTTTAGTAGTGAATGTTTATGGTACTGAATTACACATTCTAACAAAGTTCTAAAAAATCAGAAATACCCTTAAAATGATTAATGATAAAATATGCTTAACAGGATTAAGAACATAAAAATAAGAGTTAAAAAAATGTGATAACTAGATGTATGAAAGGAGAAGATTAAAAGCTAGAAATGAAAAATGGTCATTGAAATTAACTTGGTTGGATTGATTATATGTAAAAGATATTTTGAGAACTGGGGTAGATATGAGGAAATTATACAGACACAGTGAGATAAAGATAAAGAAAACATGAGCGATGAAACACCTAGAATAAAAAGGTTCAGATAGTCCTTCCCCTGGAATGAAGGTTAAGCTATGGCTGACTTCTCAATTGCAATGACAGATGTCAGAAGATAATGGAAGTATATTTTGAAAGTGCTAAGATAATGTTAATTGTCATCCTATGGTTGTGTATCCAATGTCAGTGAAGACATTAAGCGTTCACTTGTCAGTAGATCCTTTCTAAAAGAACTACTATGTGAGTACTTTAGAATGAAGGAGTGAAAATGAAGGAGTGAAAACTTTAAAGAAGTGAAATACAAGAAATGGTGGTGAATAAGAAGTGCTCTAAATAAGAACTGCAGTGTAAAATGAAAACAGGAGCAGTAATAATTATAATGGTTAATTAAAGAGGTATTAACAAAATGGTCCTAAAACACTGGTTACAAATAATATGTAAGTTCAAATGGTTTAATGGTGTTAATGAATGATGTGATCCTTGTGCTGATCAGGAGTATTTAGAGCTGTTGATTAACTTTGAACTTTACGTGAAGGATTTACATTAAAATTTTAGGAATTACAATAAATGTAAGTGGCCTAAATATACTACATAAAACAGATTGTCAGATTGGATTGAAGATAATCCAGCTGGTTGTTGTTAATAAGAGGTACAATTAAAATAAAGGCACAAAAAAGTCAAATGTAAAAGGATGGAAAGACTTGCCAGGCAAATACAGACTGAAAGAAAACTGAGGTACCTTATATTAATATTAAACATAGTTGTCTTTACTGAGTAAAGAAGGGGTTTATACAGTAATAAGAGGTTCAGTACTCAGGAAGATATTTAAACTTCTGTGTACTCATAAATTAAAAGAATTATG
>NW_007728570.1:87027-89119 GCF_000696425.1 Galeopterus variegatus
ATTGAATTTAAAGAAGTGAAATACAAGAAATGGTGGTGAATAAGAAGTGCTCTAAATAAGAACTGCTGTGTAAAATGAAAACAGGAGCAGTAATAATTATAATGGTTAATTAAAGAGGTATTAACAAAATGGTCCTAAAACACTGGTTACAAATAATATGTAAGTTCAAATGGTTTAATGGTGTTAATGAATGATGTGATCCTTGTGCTGATCAGGAGTATTTAGAGCTGTTGATTAACTTTGAACTTTACGTGAAGGATTTACATTAAAATTTTAGGAATTACAATAAATATAAGTGGCCTAAATATACTACATAAAACAGATTGTCAGATTGGATTGAAGATAATCCAGCTGGTTGTTGTTAATAAGAGGTACAATTAAAATAAAGGCACAAAAAAGTCAAATGTAAAAGGATGGAAAGACTTGCCAGGCAAATACAGACTGAAAGAAAACTGAGGTACCTTATATTAATATTAAACATAGTTGTCTTTACTGAGTAAAGAAGGGGTTTATACAGTAATAAGAGGTTCAGTACTCAGGAAGATATTTAAACTTCTGTGTACTCATAAATTAAAAGAATTATGAAGAGAAAGAAACAAATTCATAATTTAGTGGGTGATTTTAACACATTTTTCAGTAATTATAAATTAAGTAGACCAAGAGTTTGTAAGAACATTGAGTATTTGAAACACAAAACTACATGCTTAATAGCAAACGTAGTTAATCTGACAAAACAGTAACTCATAATGGCAATTATAAAATATTTAGAAGTGATAATTAAGATGATACATGCTAAAACTTGTAAGGTGCAGTTTAAATGTAACTTTATAGTTAAGTGTTCAGTTTAAAGAGTTATAAAAAACATTATCAGAATAAACAAAGTACACATGAAGAAAACAGTGAAGAACAGAAATTAATGATCTAGAAAACACAGTGACATTCCACCAAAACCCAAAGTTGGTAATTTAAAAAATGTATTAAACAGACAAATGCTTGGCAAATTGAATCATAGAAAGAGAGATAGTATCAGTATACAGTTTTAGAATAAACTAAGGAACAGCAGACATGAAAATGATTAAAATACAATTCCAAGAACAATACTTAATGCTAACATGTTTGAAATTAGACAAAACTAATTCTTAGAAAATATAATTTGCGGGCCGAGCCTGTGGCGCACTCGGGAGAGTGCGGCGCTGGGAGTGCAGCGACGCTCCCGCTGCGGGTTCGGANTCGGATCCTATATAGGAATGGCCGGTGCGCTCACTGGCTGAGCGCAGTGTGGGCGACACCAAACCAAGGGTTGCAATCCCCTTACCGGTCAGGAAAAAAGACCAAAAAAAAAAAAAGAAAATATAATTTGCCAAATTTGTTTCCAGATAGAAAATCTTGAATAACTTTTAACCAACAAGGGAATTTACTTGTTTTTTAAAAAATCATAAAACAAAAAACCCTCCCAAACAACAGTATCAGCAGTAATAACAGCAGCAGAACTCAAACCAAGTGCAAAAGAACCTAAACTCATCACCAGATTTTTATTGATCATTTAAGTGGCAGATAGTCCTAATTTTCCACAAACTTCCAGATTCAGGAAAGGGAGCACTACTCCACAACTTATTTTATGAGCAGAGTATGATCTTCCCAGGGAAACCGGAGAAGCAGCAAGCAAGAAAGGAGAATCATAGGCTAATTTGTTTAAATAAACAGATCAAAGAGGAAGAAAAATTTCAATAAGTATAGAAAAAGGCTTTAATAAAACTCAGTATAATTTATGATAGAAACAAGCAAATTTGAAATAGAAGGAAACTCTTTTTAAACTGATGAGGGTATCCATGATACTATATAATTCATGGTGAAATGTTGAAGCATTCTCTTTGAAGTTAGGAACATAAAAATGTCACTTCTATGGTATTTCTGATCAGCATTATACTAGCGGTCTTAAATTAGTGGATTAAAACAAGATGGACAAAATATGAAAGGATTAGAAATAAGAAACAAAACTGAAATTATTTGCAGATTATATGGTTGCCTATTAGAAAATGCAAAACTGTGCAAATTTCTAGAATAAATAGGAAAATTCTAGAAGGTTGCTAGA
>NW_007728570.1:90435-93704 GCF_000696425.1 Galeopterus variegatus
TGATACAGACAGCACAAGCCATATAAGAAAAGATTGATTTATTTGATTACATTAAAATTGGAAACTTCTGTATGCTTTAAGTCACTGTAAACATTGTGAAAAGGCAGATATAGATTAGGATGTTATACATGTAACGAACAAAGGGTTAGTCTATAGAATTTATAGAGAAACTCTACAGATAAGTGAGAATGAGACAAAACAGCTCAACTGAAAAATGGCAAAGACAGAATTTACATCACTTCCCATACTAGAACCCAGTTCATCCTCATGAGATGTTTTGGTTCTTCTGGACCCAGAGTGGAACTGCCTGTATTTGTATACAGCTGAACTGATTTGACTTTAGAATGATAAGTATCTCCTCCTCTATCTAATAAACATTAATTGGTCATTTTTATGTGGCTTACATCATGTTGTAACGAGATATGAAGAAAATATAATTATTCTTGCTTTGAAGGGATCTTATGATCCAGTAGGCCAGTTAGTACTAAGGAAAGAAGAGTGGTTTTGCGATCTCTCTCATATTCTAATTGAGTCTTAGATAGTTTTCTCATTTTATTTGAGAGTAGCTTTTTGAATACAGGTAATACTTTGCTTTTTATAGTTGGAATTATGTAATATAAATGTTGTTTATGTTTTTCAGAATTTAAACAAGCAAGCATATGATTTAGCTAAAGCTTTACTGAAGAGGACAGCTCAAGCTATTGAACCATATATTACCAATGTAAGTCTTACTTGTAATTGGTTGTCAGAAGGATTAAGCCAAAAATTTAAAGACTGCTAGAATCAAAATTTCAGCAAGTGGTACATATTTTTTCATTTTGTGTTGTTTTAACCATTAAGTAATGTATTTTCTTTCTCTTCCTTACTTAAACTTATTCTTGGCTAATGTTTTCTGGAAGGTTAGTTCTCATCCTGTTTATTCATTCATTTCTTTCAAATTGCCTAGGAACTAAAACAGCTTTTATTTTGGGTAGCACAATAGGCTCTTTGTTTCTACTGTGAGAAATAGAGTTAAATGTATTAGATAAAACATATGGAACTTTTCATTATTCAGAGAAGTTGCTTACAGCTTTTTGGTGATTAAAATAGATTTGTACAAAAAGAAGAAATGAGCTAATATCAAGACCTGGAAAGTGAAGGCAAGTGTGAATGGCAGTAGTGATTTGGTGAAAGTTGCTCATCTGTTAGTATCCCTGGAGTAGGTGTAAATTTACCTTTTCTGAGAAAGAGGAAGAAATGCAGTGAAATAAGTCTTTTCATTATCAACTCAAATCTACTTATTCATGATTGACCATCTTGTATTTACCTTTAGAAGAAATAATTTTTAGATACTAGGTTGACATCTATCTTAGAAGCTTATTAGTGTGTAAGTTTTATCCCCTCTCCACAGTTCTGTTGAATTGCACAACTCTAAGTGGCACTATTCATGTTGTATTCTATGTGAATTTTGTCTCTTGGAGCACAAATCTAGAATAGAGTGTTAATGTGGCCTCTGGAATTTTGTAACAGTTCTGTTCCTCCATCTGCTTTCTACTTTCACTGCCTCCAAATATGTAAAGGATAATTCTGTCTTCTTGAAAAGAATACAAAATAGTTTTCCACAATTTCTTATGTATTTAATTCTTCTGAAGTTTATTGAAGGAGAGTTGAGAATTTTTTTTTTAGAATACAGAAATTTAAAGTCAGCGTATAAAATATAAAAAGATGTACTTTGAAAGGTGACATACTTTATAAAACAGTACCTTGGTTAATTTCCACCTTTGTTTCTGATTTATGGCCTTAAAGAATTCTAAGCATGTGATGATTTGGAAAAATGAATTTAATTTGTAAGGAAATTGAAAGAAATTGAAGGAAATTGTTTGAAGCTTTTAGAAGCTATAAAATGAAATTCTGTAATCTATTTTACTAGCTCCAAGATTGTCAGGGAACTCTCAATATTGGTTTCTGCAGTTTTGTGTGTCTTGGTATTGGCAGAAATAAATTGGTTGGGTTGAGTTTTTTCATTATTAACTGAATGGCATTTGAAGTGTGTAGACCCAGACTTAAGCATTCTGTGTTTACCCCTTCCTTTTCCCTTGCTTCACATGCCTCTGAATGACTCTTTTCATGGCCTGTTAGAGCACACAAAGTGAGCTCCTCCTGGTGGTCATTTATTTAAAATGTTATTGTCAAGCTGGATGTTTTTTAGGGGAACATTTATTTTGATGCCTTTTTCTGACATAAAAATAAGAAAAGAACACCATGGCATGTTGATACCTGTTCTGAGATTGAGAAAATAAATACTCGATTGGGACGATTAAAGGAAAAAAAAGCCCATGATAAAGAATGATGATAGTTGTTGGAGCTGGGTGATTTGGTTCGTTATACTATTCTCTCAACTTTTGTATATGTTTGAAAATATTTATAATAAAAGTTAAAAATAGAGAAAAAGGTCAAGGAAATATTTTTGGAACCTCTGGTAAATCAAGGTAAAAACATTTTCCTGTCACTTATACCTTATGTTAATTTCCTGCTGTTCTTGCCTTACAGAAATAAGATACCCTCCGCCCCCCATAGTTTCTTGTTATATTTTTATCTGAAGCTGGGGGTGGGGGCAGAGGACTAGTAGAGTGATCTGAGCACACTTTTAATTATATACGTATTCTCAGGACCTTGTTCATTATTCTATATCTTCCTGTTTTCTTGTCCCTTGCCTTATATGAGAGTTATTTAAGAAGTCATTAAGAATTGCTTTTTTTCTCTCTCTTTAATTTCCTTTTTCTTATTTTTCCACTTCAAACCTATATAATTACATGTAAAATCACTTTCTAGTGAACTTAACTGTCTTGTAGTAGGATAAAAATAGTACAGTGTTAGAAATCATTCTCAGTCTTTTTTGGACTTGTAGATGAAATAGCCATTATTCATTTATCTTCCTAGTAGAGAATTAGCAAGTAAAAATAGGAATAAGATACTGAGGTAATAATAACCCCCCTTTTCTCTTTCTACTTGTTTCTTTTTGACTCTCATGCATATGGACACATTTAAGTTTGTTCTGTATAGGTAGTGATTCTTACATATACAGATTTAAGAAATCACTGTGGTGTTGTAGATTATATTTTTTAATAGAATTTATTGTAACGTGGCAACCCAGGGAACTAAAAAGTACACATATATTTTATAAAGGTAAAAAAATATCAAAAACAAAAAGTACATAATGACAATTAAAAAATTTCCTACATGGATCACTTCTTAATATTATTATTTTTCATCAGGGTTTTTTTTTTTTT
>NW_007728570.1:93851-98746 GCF_000696425.1 Galeopterus variegatus
CCACACTGCACTCAGCCAGTAAGCGCTGTGAGCGCACCGGTCATCTCTGTATAGGATCTGAACCCGTGGCGGGAGCGCTGCTGCGCTCCCAGCGCTGCACTCTCCTGAGTGCGCCACGGGCTCGGCCCTTCATCAGGTATTTTTTATCACATGTTTTAGGATAATTATTTTGTTGGTGTGAAAAAGTATGTTAAATCCTTCTTGAAACAGGTAAATTGGTTAAATTGCTTCATCTCATTGAGCCTCACTTTTACATCTGTAAATTGGGGTTAATAATGTTTCGGGTGGTAATAGAGAATGTGTTATTTAATGTGAAAGCACTTTTCTAATTAAAATTAACCATGTAAATCTAAGGTAGAATTTATTACTGATTTGTGAACCATGACTTTTTACATTAGGAGGCAGTTATTACCAAAAAATTTAATCTGTGTAAATTAGTTACCCATTTGTAAATGAAATACTAATAAGTTTCAGAAGGAAATATTTTAATCAAATTTGTATGTGTTGCCACTAAATTTTAAGCTCTTAGGGAGGGCTTAGATTGTTTTACTTATGTTTGTATCATAATACCTGTTACATATTATTCATTCATTTCTGAAATATGAACTGTGCTAGGCTGTTAGTACACAGTGGAGAAGACCAACTTAGTCTCTGCCTTTTTGGAGCTTATACACGTTCAATAAATGTTTTTCATGGAATTTGTGAGAAGTTAAACCAGGGAATGATTTTTTTCTTTATTTTTCAGCACGTTCAATGTTTTTCATGGAATTTGTGAGAAGTTAAACCAGGGAATGATTTTTTTCTTTATTTTTCAAATGGATTTTTCCCATACTGATTGAAGAAGATGATTGTTTGACCACCACGGTGGCCAGATTGGAAAGAATTATTGTTCTTTAAGGAAGGGTAGACTGAGGGAATTTTACTATTTTTTTTTTTTTTAAACAGGAGAAAATTTGTGAATGGACACACAAAAAAACCTTTATTTTCAACCAACTTGAATAAGAATTTAAGCTTTGATGTCATGAAATTATTTTCCCACAAAATTGATAAATAGGGAGGGCAAACAAGTTATATTTAAAACCAGTAAGGAAAGAATAGCAAAATGGAATTTGTTCTTTTCCTCCCTTCATAGTTAGGTAGTCTGTGCTGGTTCATAGACTTAAAAAACTTCACTTAACAACTCAGTAACTAAAAGTAAGCAGAAAAGACACAGAAATGTGAAATCTTTGATTCTGTACTTTCAGTACAGAAAGCAAAAACCTAATTAAGCCAAGTTGTGTGTTAAACTTTCACAGAGAGAAGAGATTAGGGAGTTTGCGTGGTGTAAAGAATCCCTAACTCTTTCTCCAAGGAGGCATTGGAAACTGTTGAGAATATGTGGTGTATGCTCTGGGTTAATTTTTATGTTTTTAGGAGATCTTAAGTACAAAGGAAGTCTTGACTATTATGCTGTGTATGTTGACCAGTTTCAGTAGTAATATGGTGAACAATCTGAGTGTGAAAGCTAGTTAGGGCTGGCTGCCTGATTGGAAGAGTTGTTCAAATTTGGATTTTTCTTGTTTGTGTGTGCTTTTAATTGGATTTTAATTAGTGCTGTAAACTTTGTACATATGTATACATTGTTTTTCAGAATGTAAAAGGGCAAAAGGTTTAGAAAGAGGTTGTTTGCATTAAAAATATAGAATTACGTATTTAAAAAATATAATTGGCTTCTCTATGAAGGTGTAAGAAGGCTGTTGTCTCCCATGTGTGCTAAGGAGAATAAGATGTGATCCCTTGCCCTTAAGGAATTCAGCTAGTGAGGAGATTGAGATATTGTATTAGACAGAGTTCTCCAGAGAAACAGAATCAGTAGAGGGGATTTATTAGGGGAATTGGCTCATGCGATTATTTATGTAGGCTGAGAAGTCCCGTGATAGGCTGTCTGCAAGCTGGAGAACCAGGGAGGCCATTGGTGCAATTATTAGTTTGAGGTCTGAGAGCCTGGGGTTGGGGAGGGTTGCTGGTGCTAGTCCCAGAATCTAAAAGCTGCAGAAAATGGAGTTCTGATGTCCAAGAGCAAGAGAAGTGTGTCCCAGTTTCAGAATAGAGAGAGCAAATTCACCTTTCTTTTGCTGTTTTGTTCTGTGTGGGCCTCCAGCTGATTGGATGTGCCTAACCCACATTGAGGACAGATCTTCCTCACTCAGTCCACTGAATCACATGCCCGTCTCCTGGGGAAACACCCTTGCAGAAACACCCAGAAATAATGATTTATAGCTATCTAGATATTCTTAATCCAGTCAACTTGACACCTAAAATTAGCCACCACAGACATGTACACAAATAACTGTAATACAGGATTGAATATAGTGAGTATCATAATGAGGAACAAAATGTACTTGGAACATAGGGTGTTTATTGATAATGTTAATTAATGAGTCAGTATAAATGACCTGTTTATTGTGTACAAAATTAATTCCATGTTTTATCTTTTGATGTACCCTGTAGTAATAGTAGCTTTCCCACCTACTGGTAGAAAATGTCTTGATATGTCTAGGTTGACTTGGTATAAAATAATGATGGATTTGATTGAATAATTAAGATTTTAGAAAATTCATTTTATCTATGGTGTTTATACTAATGATAAATTTTCTTTCTCAAAAGTTTTTTAATCAGGTTTTGATGCTTGGGAAAACATCTATCAGTGATCTGTCGGAGCATGTCTTTGACTTAATTTTGGAGCTCTACAATATTGATAGTCATTTGCTGCTCTCTGTTTTACCCCAGCTTGAATTTAAGTTAAAGGTAATTATTGTAAAAATCATATGATTCTGTCTACCAGGTTACCAAAGAGTGTTATTTGTGTCTTTTGGTAGTTTTAACTGAATGTACTACATTCTTATGGTAGTTTTAACTGAATGTAATACATCAGGGTGTGTTACCATTATTTATTCACGTGTTTGTGCCTGTGTATCTCCAATGCCTGGCATGGTGCCTAGTGGATAGTAGCTGATTAGTAGGATGGTATTTTCCTCCAAATATTGTCCAGATAACTTCTAGGAATTGGCTAACTTATGAGGTCATAGCTATACATCAAACTCATGTTCTCAATACACAATTTGTAGCAGTTCCTTTGACCACTTGATTGGACCATAAAAATAGTATGGAGTTCATTATCCACATAGTGTTTACTGTTTTCTCTTACATGTGTATTATCTTATAGTTGCTTATATTGAAAGTTCGTTTGCTTTTCACATAGTCATATGAAATCTTTTGGTAGCATGTCCATATTGCCTTGACATTAAATTATGCCATAAAATTGGGCTTCATTAGCAGAATTGAGGAATATACTTTTCGTTTCAAATCATTATAGAAAAGTTAAATAAAGATGGTTATAATTATTAATCTATGATGGATTCCAGTGTACTACCCAGAAAAGTTCTTAAATGATTTCCGTGTTGTATTTGTTTTGAAAAATTTCAATTTGTCTCTTTCAAAAAAACAAAACAAGTAACCAGTAAATAATTATTCTTGTTTTATTCTAGAGTATATTTTTGGTATATTTCTCAAGCAAGCTATTTGATTAACTGGACTCTCCACCCCCTTTCTAATGTGGTTAGTCATTTTGGTGAAGCAGGAGGCAGTCATACATCTGTGTTTGTTGGTTTACCCGATTTTCTCTCATAAAAATATGGAGTATGTGCTATGTGCATTTTTCTACACAACTATGAGAAATATAAAAACAAGGAAATTATCATCCCTGCTTTCAGCTGACTTAACATCTAGTATGGGAGGAAGAGGAAGGAAAACCCAGATTTAATAAGAGGCCGAATATTATAAATGTCATACGAGAGACAAACAGCATACATATAGTTGAATTAAAGTAAGGGTGAATTTGTGGAACGCAAAGAATTATAGTTGGAAGGTATTGTAAAGTGAGTTTAAATCATTCCTGGCTGCATATTTGCATCTTCTGTGGAGCCTTAATAAACAAGTAGATGTCCAAGCATTAAACCAGACCAGTTGAATCAGAATTTCTGGGAGTAGAGGCCAGGCATCATGTTTTTTTTGTTGTTGTTGTTTTGTTTTTTAAGCTTAAGAGGTAATTCTAAAGCATAGCCAGGGCTGAGAAATACTTAATCAGAGGAATAAAGAGAGAAATAATAGGTAATATTGTGGGGGTTTTTTAGTGCTAGGCTGAAGCATTGGCTTAAAAATTTTTAAAAAATGTGTATAGTGCCATCCATAGCCACCTTGAGCATCAGTGCCTTTTTATAGACCTAATTTCTACACTTTATGTTCAGCTTCAGTGTTGTGGCCGGCTCTGTCATTTAATCATCATGTCATTTGTTGGCATTACCAAAATCAATCATAAAATTGGGTTCTCATCCCCAGGGTGTCCCAGTATAGTATATAAAACAGAAATTTTAGTATTCACATGTTCAGTGCTTTGTTATTATGGTGTTGAACTCCCCTTAAGAATCTGTTGTGTGTAGATGAACTGACTCTCCTATTGGGAGACTTCAGCACATACTTATTTCTACAAAGAACCAAAAAGGTACAATCACAGAGTTCTCTGTTTACTGTAGGCCTGGCCTCTGTCAGTGTGTCTGTTCTTGAAAACCACAAGTAGTTTTTCAAGGGTCCTGAATAGATTTAATGTTTGTTTTTGAATTTGACTCTGAGTGGAACAAAACCTCAATTGTAGGAGGGACCTCTAACATTTAGTCTCACTTTTGAGATGTATTTTCATGTAGTGGGTACTGCTTTAATGTAATTTGAGATGACTAGACCATTTATGATGACATTTAATTTTGTGAAAAGTATAGTGATCATTTTTATGTAATTTTTTTAAATTTTTTTTTTTTGTCTTTTGTCTTTTTTCCGTGTCCGGCAACGGATCGCAACCCTCA
>NW_007728570.1:99543-132303 GCF_000696425.1 Galeopterus variegatus
GTCTCTACGGAGGAGAATATCCTAACTTAAACATACCAGTTACCTTTCTGTTCCATTGTAAACTATTCTTTTTAATATTAATAACATAAAACTCACATAGTATTAAATATGACCATCTTTAAGGAGCTAGAGTATTTTAAAGATATTTTATTATATTTACTCATTATGGTTATTAGGTACGTGTTTAGCTGAGAAATGGTAAATTATATAGGATTGAGTACCTGGATTCAAAACACTCAGGAAACTATATGGGAACATAGGCTAAATTTTACAACTTTTTGTGGGGGAGGGGTGTACTTCATAGAGTGAGTGCTTTTTTCTAAGAAACATTTATGAATAATTTGGTGCTGATTTTGAGGACTTTTTCCCCCTCCTTTATAATGCTAAATTTTGTGTTTATTACAGTGTTGGGTGATAAAAGATTTGGGAACCTTTTAATTTCACAGAATTAACACATGAAAATATTGAATGGAAAATTCTGGCTTCATTTTAATGTTATTGATATGTGAAATGATTTTTAAAAAAATCATTAGTTTGCATTCCATGGTGAACAAATGTGGGTGGACTTTGAGCATCAGTGGTTGAGAGACAACTAGGCATGTACTTTCTGATGGAAGAACACAGTACTATCTATGAAGAAGTCTGGCTAAGAACATTGAATTGGATATGATCAAGACTCTAGATCTAACTACCGATTTACAGGGCTGGCTGGTTAGTTCAGCTGGTTAGGGCACAGTGTTGTAACACCAAGGTTAAGGGTTCAGATCCTTGTACTGGCTAGCTGCCAAAAAAAAAAAAAAAAACCCAGAAAACAAAATAAGTACCAATTTACAGGGTTTAGGAGAGAGGAGAGCCTGTTAATTGGCATCAGAATGACAAAATAAGCAAACTCTAAACTGTGGAACAACACTACTCCCTCCACTCCCTAATTGCTCCAACAAATTACAAGGAAAAGAATAGAGATGAAGGGGAAATATAAGGTTAAAAGAGGGGCTGGCCCGGTGGCGCACTGGAGAGTGCGCTGCTTGGGAGCATGGCGGCACTCCCGCCGAAGGTTCGGATCCCATGTGGAGACCGGTTCCTGCTCACTGGCTGAGCGCGGTGCGGGCGCAACACCGAGGGTTGCGAGCCAGTTGCCGGTCCCCGGTACGGGTGCGACACTGAGGGTTGCGATCCCGTTACCGGTCAGTAAAAAAAAAAAAAAAAAAAAAAGGAAAAAAAAAAAAGGTTAAAAGAGACTAAAATGAGATATCAAAGAGTTTTAGTTTTTTAGCAGTATATACTAAAATATATACAGATGCAGTATAAAAATTGGCTTTGGTATTAGTGGAAGTGTAATAATTGTGATGGTTAACTGGATAGGAATAATTTGGGTACAGGTTTTTTTTTTTTTTTTCCCTTTTTTTGTCTTTTTTACTGACCGGTAACGGGATCGCAACCCTCGGTGTCACGCCCGTACCGGGGACCGGCAACAGGATTACAACCCTCGGTGTTGCGCCCGCACCACGCTCAGCCAGTGAGCGGGAACCGGTCTCCACATGGGATCTGAACCCTCGGCGGGAGCGGCGCCGCGCTCCCAAGCGGCGCACTCTCCAGTGCGCCACCGGGCCGGCCCATGGGTACAGTTTTAAAACCATGTAATGTAAAATAATATAGGGTTTAGTGTGAGATCTTACATACATTTTGAATGCTCTGTATTTAAGAAAGAATACTTTGAGGAAAATGTTTTTTTACAGACATAGTATGGGATTTGTATAATGTTTCTATATATGAGGGTACTTAAAAAAGTTTGTGGAAAAATAGAATTAAAAGATAATGCAAATCTTTCCATGAACTTTTTTTTTTTTTCCTTTTTGTCTATTTTTGTGACTGGTAACGGGATCGCAACCCTCAGTGTCTGCCCGTACCGTGACTGGCAACGGGATCGCAACCCTCGGTGTCGCGCCCGCACTGCGCTCAATTCCTTTTTGTCTATTTTTGTGACTGGTAACGGGATCGCAACCCTCAGTGTCTGCCCGTACCGCGACTGGCAACGGGATCGCAACCCTCGGTGTCGCGCCCGCACTGCGCTCAACCAGTGAGCGGACCATCTCTATATGGGATCCGAACCCTCGGCGGGAGCGCCACCGCGCTCCCAAGCGCCGCACTCTACCGAGTGCGCCACCGGGCCGGCCCATCCATGAACTTTTTGAAGTACCGTCGTATATATACACATAGTTGCATAAACAGATATATTTGAAAGTTCAATATTTATAGGAAAGTTTTTGTCATTCTAATTTTCCTATTTAAGTCAAACAGATGGCAGACAGACTCCTTAAAATTACATAGTTCTCACAGGAGATCACCTTAGTTTAATGTAGAGGTTATAGAACATTCATACATACATAGTACATCAAAAAAACTTTGTTGAAAAGGTCTGGCTCCACTTTGAATTTTCCTATATAAACTGTAAACTTTAATTAGAGAAATAAATATAATTGAGTGCAGATTAAACACATGTCTGTTTATCTTATTTTAAAGATCACTCTGTGCCTTTGTATTTTATCAGGTTTAATGATATCCATGTGCCAATCCGCCTGGAATGTGTGAAATTTGCTAGCCATTGTCTTATGAACCATCCTGATTTAGCAAAGGACTTAACAGGTACTATATACACATAACAGCAGATATTCCTAGATGCTTTCGGGTGGTGGTGGTGGGGAATCAGTTTTATAGGGAAGAAAACTGTTGTTGTAATAGGTGAAGTCTTGTTGTTTCAGTTCATCATCATGAAAATTATTCTCTGAAGCTAGAATTTTATGGCATAGTTACTAACTTTGGCTAGAAGCATCTGTAAGAAAGTAATTGTCTTTAGGAACAATATTAGTTTCTTAGTTTAAGGGAAATTCTAAAAATATTTTGGGTGTTTAGATTTGAACAGGTCTTGACTTTGAATAGATTATAAAACTAATGTTCCTTTTAGTATTTTAATAACTAAAGAGATGAGTCATTGATTTGTAAACTAACCATGCTAAATAGAGGTAGCTTTAAAAAAATCTGTGTAAGCATAAGGTAGTTCAGAACTTTGCATTTTTGTAGGAATGAGAATATCATATATCTGACTATTACTGTTCTGTTAACTTGTAAAAATATGAAACAGTTCAGAAAATATAGACAAATATAACAGCCACTTATGTCTTCCTTATGAATGTTAGCACTCGCTGTATTTGCTTAAGAGATTAAAAAAAGAAATTATACACAGTTAAAATGCCCTGAACAAACTATTCTACTTCCTACTTTTACAGAGGACAACCACTCTACTGAGTTTGGTCTGCATCCTCTTCATGCTTTTATGGCTATGCCACATGTATATCTGTCCCTAAGTTATATTTAGTATTGTTATGTGTTTAAATATTTTATTGAAATGCTATTTGAATTTGATAAAATTGAACTTATTTCTACTCTCCTGTGTTTTCTGTTTTTCTTTGTTGTTTTTGTTTTCTATTTTCCTGTCTTCTGTTTGATTAATTTTCTTCATTTTCATTTTCCCTTTATTTCTATGGGCTCAGAGGTAACACTTTTATTTTGTGCTTTTGTTATGTAGTTGATTAATGAAGTCTGAAGTTAATCAGAACTCTCTAGCTTTTTTCTGAGCAATCAAGGATTTTTGAAAACTTTGACTCACTTCTCTCCCATCTTTCACATTATTGTTTCAGTTATTATTTATTATTTACTCTTTAAAATTTTCCCAACTTATAGTACATTTTCAACTGCTTTTTTTTTTCAGTGTTTTGCTTACTGTTGCTTCTTAGATCTTACTACTGAGTTTCTTCTGATAAAGAAAATCACAAAGAATATAATTTTGTAATATATATATATTTTTTTCCTTTTTTGTTTTTTTTCGTGACCGGTAACGGGATCGCAACCCTCAGTGTTGCGCCTGTACTGCGACCAGCAACGGGATCGCAACCCTCGGTGTCGTGCCCGCACCGCGCTCAACCAGTGAGTGGACCGGTCTCTATATGGGATCCGAACCCTCGGCGGGAGCGCCGCACTCTACTGAGTGTGCCACTGGGCCGGCCCTAATTTTGTAATATTTTTAATGATAGTTTGTCATAGTAATGCTTTCAGGTTTTGTTGAACTTATAAGCCAGAGGTAAACAGCAGTTATTTACCAGTTTCATCCTTATTTGGGGGAGGCATCCCACTTGGAGCTCTATATCTTCCTGTTCACATCTGGACTGCTTAGACTGCTTGCTCTGAGCTTCTGCTGCACAGCATTGATCCTAGGACCATTCATTCTTCATCCCCTCTTTGCTCTTTCTTCCTTCTCACGAGACTCCTTTCTGTCTTCTGTGTGTATATCTTTGTCTGTGTCTCCCACCCCTCACCCTCTCCCCTCTTTTTTCTCCTTCCCTTTTTCTCTGGCTATTTCTTTTTCGTAGTATCCTTTTCTTGTGCTATTGGTGCAGTATTTTCTCTGAGAGTATTAATGGTAGTTTTTTTGGGGAAGTTTTATTTTTTCTACAAAATGTCTGTTTCTGCTGGCTTTTTCTCACCTTTATTTTCTTTTTTCTCTATTTTCCATGTTAGAGGTTTTCCTCAAATGCTTGACAATCCTTGGCTAGCTGCTCATGATTGAGAATGGGAGACTAAGTAAAAAGTTGTTGAGAAAGCTCTGACTTATGGGTAGGTCTGTTGACTCTCAATTTCAGTTTATGTGATCAGAGTGGGTTGTTTGTGGGGAAACCCTTAGTTTAGATACTTCCTCTTCAACCAGTCAGATTCACCAGAGGAGACAGTCCTGTCTGGAAGTTAAAAGTCTAGTCGCTAGTGTCTTTGGGAAAAGGACAGTGGGTTTCTGCATTCATATTTCAGGTCTGTTGTCACATAATTCCCTTTTGGGGTGTGATATACATGTCCTCAATTGTGTTTGGTATCCCCAGTTTAGAGACTGTGTTTTACATATTTCATACAGTTCATCTCCAGATTTCTTTTGGGGTAGAATAGGGATACTCTCTTAGGTGCATGGTTGCGTTTTCTCAAACAGCTTTTACTTAGTCCTCCCTTTCTTGTCTTAAGATCCAGAAGTACTTGTTTCCAGTTTCTGTGTCTTTAAAGAATGTATAGTATGGGGCCGGCCCCATGGCGCACTCGGGAGAGTGCGGCGCTGGGAGCGCAGCGGCGCTCCTGCCACTGGTTCGGATCCTATATAGGGATGGCCGGTGCGCTCACTGGCTGAGCACAGGGCAGCTCGTCACAAAAAAGACAAAAAAATAAAAAAATAAAGAATGTATAGTATGTATTAGGTTTGTTTACCAATTTCCCCTCTACTGGCTTGGGATTTTGTTTTCATGGGAATCCAAAGTCTGTTATATTTGTCTATTTGCTTTTCAGAGTCCAATTTGTTTTTTCTTCTCTTTTACTTGTTCATACCATTCTTAGGGGTTTGTTCTTGAAGCTATTTACATATGGTTTATCTCCAAAATATTTTCAGTTATATTACTTCTTTAAGGAGCTTAAAGAATTTGTAATAATTCAGTATGAAATAATTGTTTACTCTTAAAATTTATCATTTTTTCTAGAAAGTAATTTGGTTGATATGTTCAAAATGACAATATTCATAATAATTAAATTCCTCATAATATTTTAATATAATTCATATACTTTATTTTATTTTTATGCTTTCATTTTAGATCTTGAATTTTCTCATTTAAGTGTTTATGTACTGTTTTTCACTTAAGTAAAACCAGACTTCAGTAAGTGCTTTTTTCTTTTTTTTAACATGTAGCAGTGTGCACCAATTTAATTTATAGATGGCTAAATAGAGCTTCTCTTTCTTTGAACTTGCAGTCATGTTGGGTGACGTAGGCCACAAAGGACTTGCACAAAATAGGAGAGAGGCAATGCTGAGAATTTCCTGCCAATTTACACCTTTCCTTGTTAGGCCCATATCAGCTTCCTAGAGACAGTCTCTTCTTGCTTTTTAACTGCTACCCGCTGTTACTGTAGATGAGGGCTCTATTCTTCCTGTTTATCTCATTCTATAGAAGATTCTGTCTTCTTTCTTTCTCCCCTACTTGAAATACAGTGGCAGATTTTCTGAGGTTTTCACTGCTGGAGAGAGTGATAAAAGTATAAGAGGAAAAACGTGCTTGCTTTTGTTTAGAAGAGGTAGTTTTGATTTTTATCAATTCCTGTCACATCTTCAATTATTTTCTTTTAAACCCCATACACCCTGTCCCATTTAACATTCTGACTAGGAGGGTTATCTTACTTTCTGCATGTGAACCTTATATTGTAGTGGCTCTTAACCTCATCAGGCCCGGTACCTCCCTTTTAAAATATATTATTTGTAATCCTAAATAAACGTTAGATGTGAATAATTTTACCAGTAACCATTTTAGTCCTTAACATTGTTTTAGATGTTTTTTTACCTAAAGATAGTATATGCTTCCAGTTTTTATGGAAACTTTATATTGTTAAGTGGTATGATTTCCTAGTCTTCAGCTTTTTTGTGGTTGGCTAAAATGCAGTTTTGAAAAATCTAGGGGTCTTAGTACTTTTTAATTTTTATTGAATCAGAATTGACTATACATATTTTTGGGGTTCAACATTGAGATATGTTGATCAAATTAATATTACTAGCATATATATTGTTACAAATTGTAATTATTCTTTATGCCCCTTGTCCAATCTCTCCCCTTCCCCCCTCTAATTACCCTGGATTTCTTCTCTTCTTCTGAAAGAGTAATGGTTACTCTGTTGATTGTTTGCCTAGATGATCTATCCAATGCTGAGAGGTGTGATCAGCTCCCCAAATATAATCATAGAGCTGATGCTTCTTCTGTCACTATGAAATGGGCTTTGTGTAGAGAGACATCCTCTTCTTTTCTTTATCACTGCTGTTGACTCTCCTTGTGTTAGTGTTCTCCAGTGGCTGGCGGACCATCTGCATGGTGGTTGTGGTGTCTAGTGGCTTTTGTGGCAGCCATGGTTATTGTGGTGGCAGTGCTGGGCCACCCACATGGAGGTGATGTTTTTGGCATGCTCCTTGGTGCTGGCGGTGTGCCTGGTTGTGGGGAGTGTCCTGGGCGGGCCCTGAGGCGCTGGCACAGTATGCCTGGTTGTGGGCAGGGGGTCCAGTCCCCGGCTTCATACCTCGGATCCCTGGGTGGGCCCTGAGGTGCTGGCACAGTGTGCCTGGTTGTGGGAGGGGGGTCCGGTCCTCTTCTCCATGCCTTGGGTCCCTGGGCAGGCCCCATGGCACTGGCGTGGTGTGCCTGGTTGGGGCGGGAGGTAGGGGTCTTAGTACTTTCAATGCAAATTTTCAGCTACTTTTTATGTTTTCAGCTACATTCATCATCTTTTCTCTTGGTGTCTTGAGTTGCTAAACATTTTGGGGGTTCTACTCTGGAAATGAGCTTGTTTATTGTTTTCTTTCCCATTTGGGTTTCATCCTTTTTCTTTTTCCTGTGGCATTTACCAGTTGTTCATCTGCCAAAATTTTGTTGGCAAATCTCTTCTGCTATGATTTTGTCTCTTGTTATTTTTAAAAAACATTTTAGTAGGGTTTCAGGACTGAGCAGAGATAAACACATTATACACACACACACACAGACGTTTATCTTCTTTTGCTTAACAATGTGTTTGTGAGATTTAATCTTGTGCGTTCAGCCAACTTTTAAGGAACATAGCCATATTCTGAAGAGTATTAGTAGATGCTTTGGCATGCTAACTGTTGAGAAGTTCTTCTTTCTCCCCTGTTAGCACTTCTTCCTCACAGTTAATATCTGTCAATTAGTAGCTCTGATGGCTACCTGTTAAACATGCATGACTGGTTTTAGGAAAACTGGGGTGTATCTTAAAGTTGATGGTGTGTGTCGTTGGTTTTTTATTTCTTAGTGGCATATAAAATAACATGTATTGCATTTGGAACAGTGAAGTATAAAACTCCTGTATTTATCTTGTTGGGGGAATGAACTCAAAATCTACTTAATATGTTTATTTGAAATCATAATACTAAAAACTTTCTTTACTGGGTTAGGTAAGATAACATTTGTGTTTCTTCAAAAGTTTTCTTTTCAGTAATATATGGTCTTTCTCATTTTTAGAAAAGTTCCTGTTAGAGAATGTTCAAAGTGGAGGGACTTAAGACCCGGGCAGTGGTTTTATGGGTATTTGCATTATAATTATTTGTTAAACTGTTAATTTATGGGGAGGCAACTCTGTTCACAGTAATAAGCACTATTTGTGTATAGCATGGCTATTTTTATTAATCCAAATCCAAACAACCAAATTTTATCTTACTGGTCTTATATAAAAAAGATGAATAGTATTTTATTTGTTAAATATAGACTTAGTTATGGTAACTCTTCCTTAAGCGTAAGATACCATTATTGAAGCTTATTGTGCCCCCCCCGCCCCCCAGCTTATTCAGTGCCAGGTGTGAACTCCACATTTTATACTTTAAGAACCTCTACTAGTCACTCATAATTGTTAAATCTGTTTATATCTTCTATGTTCCCTTTGGTTTTTCTTAGTTCAGGTAAGTGGAATTTCCTTATGATCATCCCCATGCTATTTTTTGGTAGCCAGTGTCTCAGTTTTATTCTTTCAATAACCGTATTCGGGGTTTCATTAGTTGAGAGGAAGAAACTTGAATACTCTAGTCTTTTCCCAAGCACCACTTGACTTGAATATTTTATCTGTTTAAGTAAAAAACAAAAATAAAATGTTTTTCGATACACCTCTTGGTTCATTTATATAGTTTGCTTAATTTATGAGGTTAGGAAAACCTTAATCGAATTCTCTGCCCACCAAATAGGGAGGAGAATTTTACTACTCAGTTGCATGGAACTACTGTACAGTATTTTGACTGGAGGACTGACCTTTCTCCTTCCTTCCTTCCTTTCCTGGCTGTTAACTTTCTTGAAACAGTTTTTGTTTTTGCTATGATTTATTTTCAAAGATCTTCTGCAGTCCTTTTAAACATTTTGATTATTAAAGTTTCCATTTTAATCAAGAAAATCTTATCTTTCAGAGTATCTTAAAGTGAGGTCACATGACCCTGAGGAAGCTATCAGGCATGATGTTATTGTGTCTATAGTTACAGCTGCTAAAAAGGATATCCTTCTGGTCAATGATCATTTACTTAATTTTGTGAGAGAGAGAACATTAGACAAACGGGTAAGTAGGAATAATAATTATTAGTAGATTTTCATTTTTAATCCCTGAAGTTCAATAGTAGTATTTCATTTGAAAATGCTGGGTGGGGAAGAAGATATAACAACTATACTTTTATGAAGTTGTTACAACAAGCAAACGGAAAGGACATTCTTGGGGGGGAGGGGAGAGAGGGAGGAGGGAGGGAGGTGTCGGTGATGGGCCATAATAATCATATACAGTGTATATTGACAAAATAAAAATTTAACGAAAAAAAAAATGAAATCTAAATGTAATTACTACCCCTTTTGGGGGGAGGCATTTTAATATTTAAAATTACATTTATGAGTAGGTTTTACTTGTTATATTAAATTTTTTTTCATAAAAAGAAAGAGCAAGACTGGAGTGTTACATGAAATTTTATTAGTTTTTCTTTATTAAGACTGTTTTCATCCTAAAAACGAGATGGTTCTTAATGGTAGAGTAGTCAGATGTTTAGCTCGTACACCGGTTTTAATGATAAATGACTTTCGTAAATGTTTCAGACACAACTTCTCTTATGTTGTTGGCTCTCTTCTCTCTCTTTTTCCTTTCAGGGCTGTTGTTATACGGGTATGAGTTGGTAGTTTTCTAGCTGGTTATATTATAATTAACATGGAATAAATAGAAAGTGAAAGATGTTTCTGGCTTGGAAAAGCTAAACCCAACTGAGCAGTTATGCTTCTAACCTATCCTCTGTAACCCCAAACCAACCTTTTTGAGAGAGCACTCACTAGCTCCACTTTATATTAATCAGTGAGCTTCTGAAGAGAGGACTGTCTTGTTATGTCTGTGTTCCATATTGCCTAGAATATATTAGGCACTCAGTAAATATTTCAGTGAATGTTCATTCTGCTTCCCTCCCCCATTGCCTTTTCTTCATGGCATGGGCTCTACTGACTTAGGCTTAACAGTAATTTTGGTGAAAGATGACACTCTGACTTTTTTAGGAGTTAATTAGCAAAGAAAGTGGGAGGCCTTTCAGTAGGTGTGAGAAGCTTTGATGCTGGTTGTGGGCAGAAAGTAAATGGACAGGAGGAATTGCATGGTTTTCCCTCCAAATCTATAGGTATTGAGGACTGCATGTTTTAACTGATAAATTTAGGCTCATCTTTATTGAATATTTAATTGGGGTATTAATCAGTTAAAAGGGCCAAAAGGCATAAAGAAAGAAGAGAGTATTTGTGTCATGCAGAGGATAACAGCCTTCCAAGTATTAAAGTAACCCTTTTAGCTAGACTTAGAATTTGAGCTAAGTTTTTGTGTATGGTTGGGATTATAATGTGTATTTTTGATCATCGTGTTCATTGTAGGGTTGCTTCATTCATATAAAAATTGAGGACTGGAAAGTAATTGACTATATACATGTTCTTGGCAGTATTAGAATATGGTGTATTTTAAAATTCTTTTTGAAGCAGCAGTCCAGGAAATTAAGAGTTAGATAACACAGGGAATTATATGAAGTTTTTGTAAACAAATTGAAATATTATTTTATGAGTAAGACTTTTAAAAGGCTTTTATTTCAATATGTAGTTGGATGAATGGGATAAGAATTATTCTTAATCTACTATAATTAATTGAAACAGAAAAACCAAGGGAAGAATATTGCTAAGAATGACAGATTGCAAAGGAAAAAAATGAATAATCTCTGCAGATTCATGATGTGCTATACATTACTAGCTTCCTGCTGATTGTGGTGCTGTGTTTATGCAAAATGAAAGAATAAACTGATTCTGAGATAGTTAAGCCATGTTAGATATACTACAGTAAATGTACATTTGTTTTAAAAAAAGTTGAATACATTTTCCTTATAACCTGATTCCCAGATGTACAGAATGAATCTCTGATAACATGTTTTCACATTCAGCATTTGTTTTTACTTCTTTTTATCTTTTTTTGTGGGACAGCCAGTATGGGTTACATTCAGCATTTGATAAAGCATGTCATATATGTCTTTAATTCATCTGAATTACTATTATTAACGAGTATGGCCAATATAGACCACAATTTAGAAAAAAATTACAAGGAGTAGGTCACAGTTTATCCCATTAATTCTGTCTTTGCTTTTTAAAAATTTGGTAACTTGCTTTTTCTCACCATTTCTAAGTGATGGTATGTAGTTTGTGATTGATTTTTGTTTTTAGGGGTAAGTGATAGACCTAAGATATTAAAGCATTAAAGTTTTTTATACATGTTGATAAATCTGTACTTTACATAGTAGATATATTAACATTATAGTTGTGGTTTTTCATAAATATAGTTATATAAATTAATATTATTAGTATCTGAGGCTTCAAGAAAATATATTGTTCAAGTGAAAGAAAATGTAAAACTAGAAAACTAGACTTTTCTGAATTCATATAATGGAAACATTTTTACATTACAAAGAAAAATTTTTTGTTTTTATTTTAAGTGGAGAGTGCGCAAAGAAGCCATGATGGGACTTGCCCAGATTTATAAGAAGTATGCTTTACAGTCAGCAGCTGGAAAAGATGCTGCAAAACAGATATCATGGATCAAAGACAAGTTGCTACATATATATTATCAAAATAGTATTGATGATAGGTAAGTTAAGGATGCTATAAAGTATTTGGTGATTTGAGGTAATAATATATAATTTGTTGATCTTGTTTTATGCATACTGTTTTCTTTATGGCTTTATACTCGCTCCTCGGTTTTTCTATAGGTAGTATTAAGTGACTAATTTCTTTCCAACCAAAGCCGTAAATGAAGCACTAAGTATACATGATATATAATTTGTTGATCTTGTTTTATGCATACTGTTTTCTTTATGGCTTTATACTCGCTCCTCGGTTTTTCTATAAGTAGTATTAAGTGACTAATTTCTTTCCAACCAAAGCCGTAAATGAAGCACTAAGTATACATGTAACTTTAGGGATGGGTACAGCTTTTATGTTCATTTTCTTAAAGTGTTTTTGAACAGAGTAATATCAAAAAGTAGGAGTGTGTATAGTTAAAAGTTTAATTCTGTGTCATAGGTAATTGCATTGTAAGGAACTTCATTAATTTTTTCAAATAAAATTAAAATAAAAACAAACCCTTTGGATTGTAGACATTTTAAATAAAAACAACACATTATTTGCATATAATCTTAGTATTTTTCCATTCCAGGCTAAGGTTTGATCTCATATGGATCTCAATCATTTTGTAGTTAATAGAGCTGTAAATCCTGCTTACAGTCTGAATTAATCTGAGAAATTATTAGTGGAATCCAAATGATTTTGCCTGTCGTACATTAGGATGAAAAAATTGAGAACCAGAGGCTATATTAAAATTTTATGACATATGGAACCTAGAAACCGAGTATCTTAGGTTAACATTATCTAAGAAACTTCATAGTTATTTTTATAAAATTGAAGTTTTTAGAGTTTTTGAGTGTGTGGTGTCAGTGCACAAAGATTTGCACTGTGAGATTTGATAGGACTTTTTTTTAGTACTTTTAACCAAGTCTTTTTTCATTATGACCACTATGAAAAGTCAAAACAATTTTAAAAATTTCTTTGTAATTTAAACTTACAGAAATTTAGAATTTGGCACTTGGAAGGACCTGGTGTAATTTTTTAACTCTTTATTATATAGATAAGGAGATTGAATCCCTGATAGATCACTTGCCCAAGGTCATAAAGTGGTTGTTATCTTAATTAGGTGTGGGGCTGTTTCCAGTACATCCAGCTAAATCCTTTTCTAGACCCTTTTCCTACAGAAAGAAGGCTTTCATTTGGAAATCTCATCTCTACTCAGAAAAGCAGGAACTTCTTTAATATATGTTTCTTATGTAGTTTTAGTATTTTATGTACAGATTTAGTACATTAAAAATAAATACAGTGCCTTCTCTGCTCTTTTGTAGATTACTCGTTGAGCGGATTTTTGCTCAGTACATGGTTCCCCACAATATGGAAACTACAGAACGGATGAAGTGCTTATATTACTTGTATGCCACACTGGATTTAAATGCTGTGAAGTATGTTTTAAATGTCAAACTCTGTTCTTTTCATCTTTTGCAGTATATTGGATTATATGGAAAAGAAACCACAACTGTGTTTTTAAATGTAAACTATGTAATGTAAATATTGTTTAAAAGGTCAAGACACAATAAAGTACTTGGCTATTTTTTTCAGAAAGTACTGCTGTCAACATGAGATTAAGCAACTGTAAGCAATTAAAAAATAGAGCTTATTGACCTAGGATCTTTTAATATTTTTTTTCCTCTCCAGATTTTCACATTGATGGTGTCTTAAAAAATGTTGATGTATCTATTCTTTTTTTGTTTTCCTTAAGGTGTTAGAAAGATCCATATAATGAAAATAGTACCTTCTTATTCTCACCTGGTACTGATTTGAATTACGGTGTAGGGCAAGTAGGGTACAAATTTTGTGCATTGCCTCGACACGGTGTTATAGTTTGGCATAAGGAAAACCACAAATATACTTTCATTATCATATTTCATTCAAGAAGTACTTTTGGAGGTCTGGGTAGGGAATTGGCATTTTAGACATGGAGGAGACATTGCTAATCTAATTAAGTCATATTAAGAGTTTGGAAATCGAGGCCTGGAGATTTGCTCTATGTTTTAGAAAATGTAGACGCTTAGGTGTAAACTATGTTTGCTGGAATACTATTGGGAATTAAATGTTCAGAAATTGGAGGTGTAAGGAGCTATATATAATATTCATTTGTACCACTGCTTAGTGGGACTTCTGTCTGACTTTGTTTCCTCTCTGGAAATAATTATATATGCTATTTATATGTTATCTAGAACTATTGAGGGAAAAGTTGTAGAGGGGAGAAATGTACATTTTTTTATACCCCCTGTATTTCAGGCACTGGAATATGTATTGTCTATGGCCATGTTTGCACTACAATGGGAAAGTAGTTGCAGAAGAGCCCCTGTGGCCCAAAAAGCTTAAAATATTACTATCTGGTCTTTTACCAAGAAAGCTTACCAGCCCTTGGTTTAAGTGACACTTTTCCTGTTTTATGCATGATGAGCTGAATCACACAGAGATTTATTAACTTGCACAAAGTCACACAAATAGTAAGAGAAGGAGTCAGGATTTTAACTCAGTTCTGTTTGGTTCCAAAGCTCATTCTTTTTCCAGTATGTGTAGTAAAATATATTACTACCATATTTTATTTTTTACATTATACATTTTTCTCTGGAATTGGAATACATCTTAAAATTGTTGGTTTGTCTAGTTTAATTGGTGGCTCTTTTTCTCACATGACAATTGATGGCTTCTTAGATTGGATGAAATATGGCATATATATATCCTATGTGAAACATCCTATTGGAAATCACAGTAAAAAGTAAATTAAATCTAGAAGGAAGGAATAGGATGCAAGAAGCAACAAAAATTTCAAACATTTTTGCAAATCTAAATAATCAAGGATTGTAAAAACAATAAAAATAGTTTTCTTTGCCAGAGTTGGGGGTGTGGATTAAAAAATATGTAGCATCTAGGCTGATACTTAGCCAGCACACACTATTGCAGGTGTATGTGAGCTCTTTTGAGTGTCCCTGGAACCCTCTCTCCTGTGGTTCCCCATGCTTGGACATAGCAAGAGGGCCTCCAGGACCTTCTTCCACTACCCATTATTCTGATTGGTTGGTGTTATGCCTTTGTGAAAAATTTTGCATACTAGATGGACCCTATCAGATAACAACATGTAAGATGGTAGGTAAGTAATGAGCATTAGAATGTTCTAAGATTCTTTTATCATATAAGGGTGAGGACAGACATATTGATTAATTAAACCATAAGTCAAATGTGTATGTTAAAAATTTAAGTCATCCCTAAAAGAATAGCATTAGAATGTACAGCTTCCCAACCCAGAGGAATGAAGAAGAGTTAATGAAAACTCTAATACCAGAAACAGAAAAGAAAATAAGAAAAGAAAAATAACAGTAAATAGAAACACAAATTATAAATGGTATAAAACTAATATCAGTTATCACTTATCACTTAAATGACAAGTATACGAGTATTTAGTTGAATTAAAAAGTAAAACAAAGTGCTATTCACAAGAGATAAACTGAAAAATAATGCCACTGAAAAGTTGGAAATAAATTCTAATCAGGACCAGTATCGAAAAGAGGCTTTGATCCTATAAAAGTGGCTGGTGAATGAATGAATATCTATTTTAAGATAAAATACTTAAGGTACATACATATAATTTTTAAAGTGATTTTTATTTTAACCAACTTTTTGGAATTAACTGACCAACTGTAATACTTATCAATATTTTAGTACTTACTTTACATTTATCTGTGATTGTTTTCTCCAAAAGTCTTTACTTTTTTAATTATGTAATAACAATTCACATGTGAGTTATGGAGCATAGTAATAAAATAAAAATATCTGTGAAACTACCACCCAAATTGTGAACTCTTCTGTCTTTCATCCTCCTGTCTTCCTCCCAGAGGTAACCCCTTTAGTCTTAATTTTGTATTTCTCATTTTCTTTTAAAAAATAATTTTAACGTGTATATGTGTATGTATATATATGTACGTATCCATAAGTAATATATTTTTTGCTTGTTTTTGCAGTTAATGAAAATGGAATAATTGTGTGTATAGTCTTATGTGATTTATTTTTCACTCTGTTTCCAAGATTCATCCATAATATTATACATAGCTGTAGACTGTTCATTTCACTGTGGTATAGAATTATATTATGTCATTAATCCACACTTTTATTCTCTTGACATGAGAATTTGAATCAATGGAGAGATTTTTGTGTTATTTGTTTTTTTTTTACTATTTCAAATAGTGCTACTATGAACATTTTTCAAGGTAATACATACATGCAAGGGTTTCTCTGAGGTATGATTATGAATGGTTCTCAAATTTGGCTGCTTACTGGAATTACCTTGGGAGGTTTTAACAACATATACACCTAATTCTCTCCTTTAGGAATTCTCATTTAATTTATCTGAAGTGTAGTCTGAGCACTGGGATTTTTAGAAAAGCATGTCAGGAGATTCTAATGGGCAACCCAGGTTTGGAATCATTAGTATATAACTAGGGGTAGAATTGCTGAGTGTGCATTTTCATCATTATAAACTAGTGCCAAATTGTTTTCCAACATGATTATACTAGTTTATACTCCGACCAGTGGTTGATGAGTTCCTATACTCTCCTGTGTATTATCAGACATCTTAATTTTTGCTTATCTTTTGAGTATCGAATTGTATCTTGGCTCTAATTTTTGTGAATACTGATAATATTGATCTTTTCATAGTTTAATGGTTCATTAATTTTCTAATTTCATTACAGTCCTCATCACTCTGTATTGTAACATCTGTTCTACTTTATTTAAATTACTATTCTAGCTCAGAAGTCATTTGAATGTATAACCTGTATTTAATTTGAAAGGGGCTTAAAAATAGCTGTTTTGCAGGCAGTTTCCTGGTGAGGAATTGTTTGGTAAGGCTTCTTATTTGTTGAGAGAGCCATATATTTTATTCTATGACTAGTTTCTTTGGCGAAGACAGAGTACTTTCTATTTTTAGACTTTCTAATGTTTGTTTTTTGGATAAGCTCCACAGTAAGCTAAATATGTTGATTATTGAAAAAGAAAGCAGAGGGAGTCTTGAGCATTTTGATCATGGTGTGTATTTCCACCTCCCACAAGTTTCTCAGAACTATTAATAATGACAAGAGTGGGAGATAGTATCAGGTGTCTTAGTTATCTTCTTTTTCATTGAGCAGGTTGTCATTTAGACAGTGTATACTTCTGAGTCTGATGGGTGATTTGCTTAGTTGGGAGCAGAAGGTTGGAGGAGAGGTTCTCTTCAACATTTTGGCAGGTCCCTGACTGAAACCCAGTGGTAGCTGTCTTTTGCTTTGAGGTGGTACAAATTTGTGGTATGTCAAGATAACAAATGTCCAGTAACAAATGTAAGAGTATCCAGGTTCTAACCAGAGTTTTAACATTTACTTAGTGACAGAACCAGAATTCAGACTAAGATTAAATGAGTGGATATTTGTCTTCCTATTGCAATATTGCTGCTTCTAAGTATAGCATTTTTTTTTTCTTTTTTAAGAAGGACTATCTAGAAAGGCAATAAACAAGGACAGCTTGTCTTGTTGCTCAATATAATTTTAGTAAAGTACATGAGGGGACAGTTGCCCTAAATATGTTGTCATAGGTTTTTTATTTATGTTATAGCCATAATAGTTTATAATGGGCTTTCAAATTGCTTGAGATTTCATCTGTAAATTGATAACTGTAATAACTAAAATAATTTCCTCTTTAAGTGCTGGCAAGTTTCAAAATCCAGGCCTTTTAGAAGTTGTAAGTAAGGATTAAGTGTATATAGAGAAGAAGATACGTTGACTTTAGAGTTCAGAAGTAATTTCATAGATGACTACTCTTTCTTTGAAAATTATTATTTTAATTATATAACTCTTTGTTATTAGATTTTCACAGTTCCCTGGAGAATGGTCATTTTGCTTTCAATGTTTATATTCTTAAATTATGCTATTGAGACTTTATGGAACTTTAGTAAATTGAAAGTAGTAAAGTGCAGCTATTTAAAATTTTTTTCTAAGATAAAAATGCCCTAATACTGTTGCTTTGCCATTTTGAAGTGACTACTATAAAGTTATTTGTGTCCAAATTTAAACTAATTTATCTTCTTTGAAAAATCTAAAGGCATTTAAGAAACATATTGTTACAAGGGGAGAATGGCAATATTAAAACCATTGTCTTGTCTATCAAAGGAAGAAGTGTTCTTTTATATGTTTTTGTATTCTGTTACTGGCAGTGCTTCATATGTTTGATAATAGAGATTAATAGAAGCATAGATAATTGAAAACAAACTGATGAAAAATATTCTTTGTTTTTGGAAAATTTCTTTTAAAAATGTTAAAATGTGTGGTCTGATATTCTATATTTTATTATTTCATCAACATTAAATGTTCTCTATGACTTCACATATATTTTCTTGATGTATTTTTAGATTTAAATTTCTGCCTGAGAACAATACAGTTACTAAGAGGACATCAGTATTATTGCCATATAAAAAGAATATTTACTTATAGCATAAATAATTATAGACAGTTTAAAATTTAAATATGATAAGATTTCTGTTTTAGGAAAAAGTATCCCCAAGTATCCTGCCTACTACAGGACCTTACTCCATTAGTTATTCCTTTGTTTCTCAAATTTATAGTCTCTCCAATTTATTCCTAGTCCTTAGCCTACACGTATACTTCAGTTAATGGTAGATCTTGCCTATTTCTATACAAAGCAAAAGATAACAACCACTAATCTCTTTCTTTTGATCCTCCTATATCTCCTTGAATGTTATGTGTTGCATTAATTCCTTTCTTTCTCTCTGAACATTGTCAGTTGCTTAGTCCTGTGAATTTTACCTCATCTCTATCATCTCCTATTGTGATTGGAACTTTTTTAAAAAAAAAGTTATGTAGTTGAAATATTCTGGAAGGATTTATTATTCTGTTTTGTTATTTAAATTTACGTTTGTGTTTTTCAGAGCATTGAATGAAATGTGGAAATGTCAAAATCTGCTCCGACATCAAGTAAAGGATTTGCTTGACTTAATTAAGCAACCCAAAGTAAGTTAAATTTTAAAGAAAAATTTTCCTTCAATGTTAAGTTTTGTAAAACACATGTGTTTTAGTTACTTTTACCATTACTACTGTGTGTTCAACAACTCTTTTTGTGTGGAAGAGTTCTGACTATAGAATTTATGATTCCGGGCCGGCCCGGTGGCGCACTGCTACAGTGCGCCGCTTGGGAGCACGGCAGCGCTCCCGCTGAGGGTTCGGATCCCACATACAGACCGGCCGCTCACTGGCTGAGTGAGGTGCGGGCGCAACACCGAGGGTTGCGATCCCGTTGCCGGTCACGGTCCGGTACAGGCGCGACACTGAGGGTTGCGATCCGTTGCCGGTCACGAAAAAAGACAAAAAATGGGAAAAAAAAGAAAAAAAGAATTTATGATTCCCAACTTACAAAACTCTAATTTTTAAGAAGCTTATTACATAGAAACATTTTAAATGTTCACTATCATCTGCAAAAGGTGATATCCAATAGGAAAGAAAACGTGCTGCTGTGAATTCAAAATTAAGGTTTTTTTGGTAGCTTTAAAATAAAGAAATTGTTAACTCAGCATTATTGAAGGCATAGAATATAGAATAAAATTACACTTTATCTTGCCACATTAAGACGCTCCTAACATCTTTGAATACTCTTGTGGTTTCAGGAAATTTCAAAAATCATGTGATTATACTAAGGTATCTTGATAATTTTACTTAATATTATGGTGATTTTAATGTACTACCTGGCCTTTATAATTTAATGGTGGTACAGGTTGAGCATCCTTAATCCAAAATGCTGAAATTCAGAATGCTCCAAAATCCAGAACTTTTTTTAGTGTTGACATGGCCCTCAAAGGACATGATCATTGAAACATGTTGGATTTTGGGGCCAGCCCGGTGGCGCACTGCTACAGTGCGCTGCTTGGGAGTGCGGAGGCGCTCCCGCTCGACATGCTCATTGAAACATGTTGGATTTTGGGGCCAGCCCGGTGGCGCACTGCTACAGTGCGCCGCTTGGGAGCGCGGAGGCGCTCCCGCTGAGGGTTCAGATCCCACATACAGACCGGTTCCCGCTCACTGGCTGAGCGAGGTGCGGGTGCGACACTGAGGGTTGCGATCCGTTGCCAGACACGAAAAAAGACAAAAAGGAAAAAAAAGAAAAAAAAATGAAACATGTTGGATTTTGGATTTTTGAATTAGAGATGTATAACTGGTATGTATTCTGCAAATATTACAAAATCTACAAAAAATTGGAAATCTGAAACACTACTGTTTCCAAGCATTTCAGGTAAGAGGTACTCAACCTGTATCCATCTGCTGGGTGTATTATTTTTTATTTTTGGACATTTAGAATGATTTAAGTTTTTTTTTTTTCCTTTGGAAATGTACGTAGACTGTAAAAGGTATAATTCATCTAAAAAGCAGTGTGCCTGGTCATTTTATATTGCATTCAGAGAAAACAATATGGTCATTCTTTATTCTTCAGTCTGTAGTGATCTCTTCTGGCTCACATTGATAGGCCAGAGGTCAGCAGAA
This sequence comes from Galeopterus variegatus, assembly GCF_000696425.1. NCBI lineage: Eukaryota > Metazoa > Chordata > Mammalia > Dermoptera > Cynocephalidae > Galeopterus > Galeopterus variegatus. The sequence continues at coordinate 119,852 of NW_007728570.1, forward strand.
CAGTGCTGTTTCATCTAAGGGGAGAAATTTTCCAGTTTACCTAGGCATAATTGGCCAACTGCTCTAAAAATCAATAAATTATCAACAGTTGCTTGAGTGGCTTATAGTGATTCTCTCACTATTTTTTTTAAACCTTCAAAACACAAATAATAAAGCATTTTGCACCACTTGTTTGCCTAATTGAAACTTTCATCTGAGTAGTATTTTTGTTTTATGGACCAACTATAACTTCTTTATGTTTTATTGAACATAATTTAACCTTTTTGCTATGATTATTGAGTATATTGAACCTGTTAGAATATGTTTCCTGTATAATAAATAACTTAAAACTAATTTAGTGATTCTGCCCTTTCTTTTCCCTTAATCCCAGTCAAATTAGTATGTTTCAGTCAGTAAGCATGTGTTTCAGTCAGTGCTATAATGCAGTAAATTAGTGTGTTTCAGTCAGTAAGCTCTGGATAAAGTTCCTCTGTTTGTCACCTTGACCTGTATTAATTTACCTTGCCAAAATGCAGAAGTGTTAATTAAAAATATGAGATACTCTTACATGCATGTGCATACAGTTGTTCCTGATTTTAGTCATTATTGAAGTCATAACAGCAGCCAGGTAGTATGTTAAATGTGAAGATCATGTGTTGAACAAGCATGATGTATGATTTAGTAATCAAATATAAATTTGTTTTTGATTCTTACTGTCCGTTTAAAATTTGCTTATTTAGTGGGAGCTTGTTTCTCTTGCCTGTTGGTAAAAACTTGATAGGGTATCATTACTTTCCTGCTCAGTTGTACATGAAATTGCAAAATATAGTCTCAATTCAATTAGAATGTTTAGTTCTCTTCTACTTCGTGGAAGTTTCTTTTTGCTTGTCTTAAAATAATTACCAAGTTATCCATGTTAAAGAGGGAATTCTCATTCATGTGTGGTAGAGTTGAAGCAGAAACAATGGAGGAGCTTAGTACCCCAAATTAGAATTCTAGTGTGAGAAAAAGTAATAGTTTCTGATTATTTAATATTCATTTTATACTAAGAATTATAGTAGACATTATAGAATTAAAATTAGAAAAAACAGAAAACTATGTTTAACTTTTGGGTGTTCATATTTCCTCCTATTTTACAAGGAAGACTCTTAGATACTTACCAGTCAGTATGGTTTTTTGCTTTCTTCATTATTCACTCTGATTCAGTTTTTAATTATTAGCAATGTAACCCTTTTTCTTCGTTTAACTAAATTAATTTCCTCAGTGTCACTCACAAGTGACTTTGTAATTTCCAATATTATACTTTTGTTGGTGCTTTCTTTTTCATATGGATGAGCTTCTTGAAAGCATGGCACCACCACTTTCCCCCCAGATAAAACAACAGAAATCTTATACATTTCTAGACAGAGCCGCTCAATACTTTAAATTCTAAATATTTGAGAATTAATTCCTGTACTTCATTATGCTTTGCCTCGCACTTCCTCTTAGCAAGCTCCTTCTCAATAGGGATTGTTTGTTTATTTGATTCATTGCCTTTACCACAGTGTTTATCTAGCTCATTATTTTAAAGATTTGCTCAATAACATCTTTTTAAAAAAAAATAACACTACCTTGATGCAGCAGATAATTAGCACTTGAAGAAACATCTTTTAAACATGTGACTTTACATGCAGTAGTACATAAATGTATTACATGCAGTACAATGTGGTGAGCACATTCATTCACTGAATTAATGCCATCCTGCTGCAACCCATAACTGGCACTCTCAGAAACATCTTTTATACATGTCAGTGACAGTTTTTTAATTGTCTTCCCCATAAGATTCATGACTATGCCTTATAATTTCTAGGCCTAAAAATTTCAAGAACACTTCAAGTCAATCAGACTTTATACTCATGTCAACTTTTCGAGATAAGGCTCAAAACTTGAAAACCAACATTTCCTGGGTGTTTTGTCCTTTTCTAAACTTAGTTACCTTGTTCTTTCAGTGCTTAAAAAAAAAACAACCCCGAAATATGTATCTGTCCCCAAATGTGGTGCAACATTGTTTTGTATGACAGTTGGCAAAACAGGGCGAGGTAAGGCATGAATGACAGTAGAGAATGAGTTCACTTCTACCTCCTATCCAGTTCATCTGGAGCTGAAAAATAACTGAAGAAGGATGTAGTAAGGGCAAGGGTTTGGAGCATTAGTGGGTTATGATTATCTAACTTTCTGATGAATGTAATGAAGATTCTTGTCAGGGAATTTTGATTTTGCATTTTTTTGTGTGATTTACAGACAGATGCCAGTGTCAAGGCCATATTTTCCAAAGTGATGGTTATTACAAGTAAGTTATTTTAAATTTGTATACAATTTAAGATTTAATTGAAACTTTTTTTATAGTTTAAAGTGTTTCATGCAGTTTCATTATAGGCTATAACATAGGAAAAGATTAAAGTGTTTTTGATGTTTCAACAGACAACTTAGCCTCAGCTTTCCTCTTTTTCTGATTTTCATTTACTTTGTATACTACACAGAATTTTTAATTTTCTTCAGTGTCTTATATGAGCAAGAGCTGGAGAAAGGATTTATTACCTGAATTTGTTTTAGAGAACTTATTTAAATCATTATATAAGCTTACTGTAAAAATAGAATCTGTGCTTTGGTGTTACTTGCTCCTAATGTGAATCTATCTGAAGCTAATGTCACGCTGAGCCAAAATTTAGAGTGAAGGATATACCTAATAATTTGCTTTAAGTGATGTTAAATAAAATGTTAATGTAATTGCATTTAGCAGTAAATACAAAAGCATTGTGTGGCACATCTCCTTTTTTCAGTACAGGAATAGGGAAAAGTAACTTTTTGCAGGTCATTTGCTTTTACTCCCACCTCAGAGCTCACTGTGTATAGCATATGGACAGAGGGAGATAATCAGGGACACCTGGAGGAATGCTTCTACGAACTTGTATTTGGTGGTAATGACAAGATCTTAAGATGGATTTGATATGCTAAATATTCCAAGATGTGTATGGAAGTAATGTGAAAACACTGAAGAGAACAGTAACCTAACTGACTGGGTTAACAGTTTTAGCATGAATAGAGCTTTAAGACCAAAATATCTTTTAGTCCTAGGTAAACTAGTCTTCAGTCCTTGCAGATAATTTGCTAAAGCAAGTCGTTTTGTGCTATTACTTTTTTATAACTGTCTCCTCGGTAGTTTGGCTGTGGATACTATCCCATTATGGAGATCATTCCCTATATTCTTTGTATTTTTTTTCCTCTATTCATTTTCTTCCAGCACGTATAGTATTTCCCAGATTCTGTTCTGAGGAATGCTAGTATCCTGCCTGTGTTAATAGTATTGAGAAGAAAGGGTTCCATGGTCGTATATGTTTGTAGAAATACTGAATTAAAAGTTTTCCAGCTTGCCCTCAGGTACTTATTATGTAAACTTGCCATGTAAATATTTAGTTTATCTTCTGTAAGTGATCATGTTGATCTGTTATACTATACTGTGGTTCTATTTCTTTGCAATACATTTTTTTTTATATTGTAGAACAATGAAAAGGTCATATAGCTAGCAAGTATTTAGGAGGACTAATGTATTAATGTGTTTTTACTACATTCAGTGATTCAGTCGTTCTTGCCAAGACTTAAAATGGAATTTCAGAATTGAATGTGAACTTGACGACTGCATTCACTCTATTATATTTTAAGATTTGGTTGAGTTTCTCCTTTTTTTTTTTTTACAGTCCAAAGTTCTATGTTACGGTTTCTCTTATTGGAGTTATCCTAGTCTGGCTCTCTGTAGCAGACAACTGGCCAGAAAAAAAGACACTGGGATCAACATTTTATTAGCTCTCATAAGTGTATTGATACACAGATACATTGGGAGAGTAGTTTAAACAATCATTTTTGGTTCTAGGAAGAGTCATCTTTTCATATGTAGTAATGACATATCTAGTAGTAACATCTGAAACAGGTTGCTCAGTTTATGTCAGTGCCAAAGAGCATGCAGTGTGTATGTGATTATCTATGGATTTGTTTGGTAACAAACAAGGAAAAACAGGAAAATAATTTCTTAATGGTAAAATAATTAATCTCTTGCTATGAATTAAAGAGATCAATGTATGAAACAAGCCCAAGGGGACAGTAATAAAGTTGGCATTATTCAGGTTGACATTTAATGCCTTTAAATATAAGGAGTTATTAGAAATATTCATTTTAGTCTTTCCCTGAATAGATGTCCCTTTACTACGATCCTGTTTTATGTTTCTAGAAAGCAGATTTTTATTTGTGAAAATTGACTATTGAAGTTGATTCAAAATTTATTTTATTAAACTAAACTGAATTTGTAGGTGAGAATTATTAATTAAAGTAATGAAGGGAATGAAAAACGTTCATCTTTTATTATTTTGAGCTATTTTTAAATTGTATTTTAATTAAATTTTAATTTATTTTAAGGAAATTTGCCAGATCCTGGTAAGGCTCAGGATTTCATGAAGAAATTCACACAGGTGTTAGAAGATGATGAGAAAATAAGAAAACAGTTAGAAGTACTTGTTAGTCCAACATGCTCCTGCAAGCAGGCTGAAGGTTGCGTGGTAAGGAGAGAAATTAAAAGAGCTAATGTTTGAAAAGCTTCCAAATCTTCTTTTGTCCTTCTCTTTTATAGAAGTAATTTATATTTATAATGTAAAATTTAGAAAATGTCACATAAATAACAATACAGGTAAGCTATAATACCTCTGTGGAGATAATTACTATTAATATTATGGTGCATATCCTTCCAAAATGACATTATATTATACATATAGTTTTGGACATTTTAATTAATTTTTATTAATAAGTCTTTTATATATAGTATTGTTTTGTGTAGCTACATAGCATACCATTGAGTATGTGTACCATAATTTATTGAATAGTCCACTGTGTATACATTTACTTTTTTTCCCACTTTTTGATTAATGTAAGGAAGAGTATAATATATTTATAGCTAAATATGTTTACAAAATCTTGATTCTTTTTTTAAACAGTAAATATTGTTAATTTTATTAAATTTCAACCCTCGAGTACACATACTTTTAAATATATTCTGTGACAAAATGGGATGCACCCATAAAGCACTTCTGCAGTATACTGAATTCTCAATACCACTTGTACAATCGTTTGAGCACAGAGTTGAACCGGCCACTTTTGCCATGGAATACCGTCTTTTCTTGAAAAAATGACTGACAGATAAACTGGTTATTCAGACTTGGGTATTAGGCAGACATTTTCTTAAAAATGAACAAAGTAAGCCTGTTACTTCAAGGAAAACAACTGACAGTATTCGATGTCAGTGATAAAATCTGAGCGTAGGAGCAAAAATTAGAGTTTAGAAAAATTTGTGTCTGCCGCTGAGCTGGCAGTTTCCCAATACTTACAGATTTTTCTGATGTGATCAGTGGTGATATTAATGACTATGATATTTTTTATATTGAAAATGAAAATTTCAACACTTGAAAGATCTGCATAACTCAGAGAATCAAATGTGACTTTTTTTTTGCATTTGTACATATTTATGGGGTACTGTATGTTGTTTCATACATGCATACACTGCACAGTGATTCCCTTAGGGTGAATATAATAGTTTTATACCCATTAGTCCACCACTTTTCCTTCCCCACCCCTCTTCCCCTCCTGGCCTCTGGTAACCATTAATCTACTCTTTACTTCTGTGAGAACCACTTTTTTTTTAAATTCCATGTGTGTGTGTGTGAGATATGTAGTATTTGTCTTTCTGTGCCTGACTTATACTACTTTACTTAACACAGTAGTTTCCAGTTCCATCCATGTTGCTGCAAATGATAGGAAATCATTTATTTTTATGGCTGAATAGTATTCCGTTGTGTACATATACCATCCATTTATCTGTTGATAGGCATTTAGGTTGATTCCATCCCTTGACTATCGTGAGTAGCGTTTCCATGAACATGGAAGTGCAAGTGTCTTTTTGATATATTGATTTCATTTCCTTTAGGTATATATTCAGTAGTGGGATAGCTGAGGTATAAGGTAGATATTTTAATTGTTAGCATTTTAATCACTTCCAGGTCTTGTGAGGTTGGAAACACCTGTGCTGTGTGGAATTTTCACCCCAACTGAGTCTTTCCAGCTAACTTTGCCCCATGCTATTCTGTTGACCTGACCAGTCTCTACTGATTGGGTCTGTGCCATTGGAAGGCAGATCAGCTGCCTAGGCTGTGCCCCAGTGTCCCCCCAGTGGGCCAACCCTCCCTTTCACTCCCTTCCGAACACTTCCCAGGGGGTGCTGAGCACGTGTCCCTGGTGATGACTCACCTGCTTCTGGGTGGCTCCTTTCTGGGTCACCTCTGGGTCAGCTCTAGCCCCTCTTTTCCTTTGTGGGTCCATGGGAACCCTGTCAGTGGTCTCGCTGGCATGAGAGCTGGTATGGTGTGCTTCTAGGCCCTCTTCTCCCCTGCATATTTTTCCATTTTTAAAGCCTTTAATATGTATTGGCAAATTGTTCTCCAGACCTTGAATTAGTTCTGTACTATTTATTCACCACTGTTGAGAGTGACCATTTTCTCACATATAACAGTATTGACCAGTTTCACTGCTGGAAACAAAGTCCAAATAAAAACAAACAAAACATAGTTATTTTATTTATTTATTTATTTTTTCCTTTTTGTCTTTTTTTTACTGACCAGTAACGGGATCGCAACCCTCAGTGTCGGGCCCGTGCCGGGAACCGGCAACGGGATCGCAACCCTCGGTGTTGCACCCGCACCGCGCTCAGCCAGTGAGCGGGAACCGGTCTCCACATGGGATCCGAACCCTCGGTGGGAGTGCCGCCGCACTCCCAAGGCGCACTCTCCAGTGCGCCACTGGGCCGGCCCCAAAACATAGTTATTTTGATGGAATTTACACACATGGTCTTCAAAAAGTTTATGGAAAAGTTTGTATTATCTTTTAATTTGATTTTTCGTGAACTTTTTGAAGTGCCCTTGTGTTTTAGTCTGTTTTGTATTGCTGTAACAGAAATACCTGAGACTGGGTAATTTATAAAGGAAAGAGGTTTATTTGACTTAAGATTCTGGGACAGCTGCATCTGGCACAGGCCTAATGCTGCTTCTGCTCTTGGTGGAAAGTGGCAGGCAGCCAGTGGGTACAAGCAGATCACATGGTGAGAGAGGAAGCAAGAGAGAGGAGCAAGGGAGAGAGAGGAGGTGCCAGGGTCCTTTAAACAATCAGCTGTTGGGGGAACTAATAGAGAGAGAGAACTCACTCACTACCCCCCCCCCACCCCCCCCCCGGAGAACATTAATCCATTCATGAGGGATCCACCCCCGTGACTCAATCAGTTTCCAACAGTGCCACACTGGAGAGCAAATTTCCACATGAGTTTTGGAGGGGACAGCACATGCAAACTCCATCACCTTGTATTTTTTGGTGCTACTCATCTGACCATTTTTTCTCCATGGGTTTATTGGCCATTCATATTTCTCTTGCAAGTTATGTGTTTATAATCTTTGTCTATTTTTATAGAGTGGTAATTTGACTTTACCTAATTTGTCATGTGGCATTGTCTGTTAATTAAGTTGCAAATAATTTTCTGTCAGTTGTAGTTTGTCCTCGTTTATGATGCTTTTTACATACTGTAGTTTTTATTTTTATGTAGCTGAGTCTGTGTTCTTCTCATGGCTTCTGTCTTTGGTGTCCAGCTTATGGAATCCTTCTTTATTTCAAGTCAATAAAAATATTTACTAATGTCAGTATGTCTTAATCTGTTATCCATGTATCTACCTTCTGAGGTGCTTTTTGGGGAAAGATGATTCTTGGTTCCACTCCAGATCGAGTAGATGAGAATCTTCAGAGTGAGGTCCAGGAATCTATAGAATCAAAAATCTATCATTGATGTGTTTGGGCTTAGGCCTTCCGTGGAAAAGACAATAGTAAAGGCATAGATAATATTAATAAAGAGCATATCAAATAAACAGGCACCTCTGTTAATTTTGCTTGTTGAAGTTTATGTATCCACTGATCCTTCATTTTATTCTTTTATTTTTATCCTTCAGGAATATTTTTGGTGTAAGATATGAGACAGGCACGTAACTTTGTTTTTAATTAAATATCTGTATAGTTATTTCAGTACAATATATTGAATAATCTACTTTTTTTCTATTTACTTGAAATGTTACCTTTCTTATATGCTAAAAATATTAATCTAGTTTTTTTCTGCACTTGTTCATTTCTTATTGATTTGGTTAATCTGGCACCCGTTTTACATGGTTTTAATTATTGTATGTTAACATTTTAATGTAATAATTTGTTGAAACATAATTTGGTAATATTTTAAAAATCTGTATTACAGCGTGAAATAACTAAGAAGTTGGGCAACCCCAAACAGCCTACAAATCCTTTCCTAGAAATGATCAAGTTTCTCTTGGAGAGGATAGCACCTGTGCACATAGATACTGAATCTATCAGGTATTTTTATATAAAAATTTAAAATTCTCATTACTCTTTATTTATTCATGCATTCAGGAGGTCAATCACTATATACAAGGCACCAAACTAGCTACTCATCTGTGTGTATTTACATATATACTTATTTGTATATATCTGTATTTATATTATACACTCATCTCTGTATATCTGTATATATTTAGTTTTTCTTGTTGTTTATTTTAAAGTATTAGTTAATATTGTGTGAGAAATTGTCAGTCCAAGCCTAGTTTTAGTCTGTTAACAGTATACCAGGAACTCTTCTGTTTTGTTAGCTTGCGTGGGGTAGGTAATATAAACAAATTTTACTTACACCTTCAGGAAAAAAAAACTAGATGAATCTGTTGCAAAGGTGCATATGAGCATTTTCACAGATATTTGAGAACTGAAAATGTTGTTTTTTAAAACAACACTTTAAAGTTTTAGCTTTGTTACCACTTGACTGTGACATCTTGGAAAATTATTTCTTTTTATGTCTGCATTCCCTTTTGTAAAATTTAATGTGGAATGAGTTGGTTTTTTAAAAAAAATTTTAAAAACTTTTCTCTAAAATATTTTCAACTGGTTGAAAAAATATAGTACTTACAAATATACAAATATGTATGGCATACTGATGGTTTGGAGGTTTAAAAAAACAAAACAAAATGAAAACTAGAAGTCTCTGTATTAGTAAGAGGAAGAATCTGAATTAGACTGAAATTCATTAATTTGGTAAGTAATCCCATGTTTTCTCTGTTCAAGGCGATGCTGTTTTGGTATTGGCAAAGCATACTCTATGCTGTTCATCTACCTTCTGTCTAGTAGTGGAATAAAGATTTTTAATCAGGAGATTATATTATAGTTCCATAAGATTAGTGCAAATAGAGTTCAGAGGACTGAAAGAGTATATACCTAAGGGATAATATTTTACGTAAGAGGAAAGAATGGGTAAGATTTTGTTTCTATAGAGTTGGGAGAAAGTATTCTAGGCGTTGAGATTAACATAAACCAAACTAGCTGGAAAGGAAAGAACAGGAATATTTAGAAAATGCCATCTATTTAAATTATAGTGTGGAGAGATATAAAAGTGTTATGAGATGATCTTTAAAATGTAAGTTGGGATCAGATTGTGGAAAGCTTTTAAGGTTGAACTTTAGAGCTTTTACTTTATTTGATCTGTTGAGAACCATGGATGATGAGATGATGGACAGAAGCAGGGAAGTAGAAGGGAGAGATTGCTGGTTAGTTGTCTGCAGATGGTAGTAGGATGGAAAGAAAAGAACATACTTGAAGGAACTTTTAAAAGGACAACATAAAAAATTGTCTTCTTACTGAATATGGGGAATAAAGGCAAGGAAGAGTCAGAAATACAAGGGTTCAAGTCCAAATGATGAAAAGAATTTCAAGTAATACTGTGAAAAGAATGAAAGGAGCTGTTTTTGAAGGAGGTGAGAAAGGATATTCTTCTTACCTGAATGTGACAAACATTTTTTAAAATTTGAAGTGTTCCCTTATTACAGCATAAATTCTTACGTGGTTTGGACTGTTACTGGGTTTTCTTTTGGGTTCTTTTGTTTTCTGAGGTTATTATGTGTTTTTATGTCATAGTGGAAGTTCTTTCATCCTTCCCCCCCTAAAATTTATTGGCTCTTCGCAAACATTAATTCTTCCAGGTGAGCCTTAGAATGCATCTGTTGAATCTTGTTCCACATCAAGTGACATATTCTGTTATTTTATGTATTTTGACTTATTTTGAATAGATTTCTTCTCTTTGTTTTTTAGGTGGCTTTTGCTGATACAGAAAAGCACTGTAGATTTTTGAGTGTTTCGTTGGTTTTGCCTCATTGAACTCTTAATATTTTTTAATAATTTTTAAATTCTGTTTTTTCAGATTGATGCTTTTCTCCACAGATTTTTTGTAGACTGGCTGTTGTTTTTTGGTTATTAGCTCAATTGTACTTCCTCAGATATGCCTTCCTAATTACCCCAGCTAAAGAACTTCACTTCTTGTCACGGCCTTCTTATGATCCATTTTGTTCTCTGGTGATCTTTTTCGTGTATTTGTTTACTTATTTTTAGTCTTCCTTCACTAGACTGAGAGGTTCATACTCTCAGTCATGGAGGAAAATAATGAATTTGATTTTGTATATGTGGTGTTTTTCAATCCTGTGGTACATCTTGGTTAAAAATCATGGGCTCCTGAAAATATGGAAAGCGGATTCAGATTGAAGATTATTTTGGGGATAGTTGGAGATTTGAGAATATACTCCTCAGGGAAAATGGGCAGAAAAAGATAAGACACCTTTAATAATATCAAAGATAAATTTAAGAGTACCCTGTAAGGGAGACAGACATATTTGACTTCTAGCTTGACCTTAAATTTAAGAAAATAATATTGTTTTAGAAACATATCTACTATCATTTTAAGGAACACTGAATAATTGAATTTTTTTATATTTCGATACATTTTATATTTCTGTTTAACGTGGTGTTTGTTTTTTTTTTGTAAAAGGAACAAATACCTATCAGTGTGAATGATTATTTTAGATAATGGTTAAAGCATTACAAATGTTTATTTTGAAGTAATTTAAGCCCATTGTTTATAGAAGAAAGCTTGAAAACATTGTGTTTCATTTTTGATCTATTGTTGTTCCTTTTCTAATATTCTAGTGAGCTTTTATTGTATGTCTGTTACCTAGGTATTTTTACACTTTTTAGGAAAAGGTCTGCTCATTTTTGGCTCTGTCTCTGCCTGGCACATAGTAATGTTTGTTAAATGATTTGAATGTGCTTAATGTGGTCCTTTATCCTTTATTTCAATATGTAATGTTCTATTTACTAGACTAATAATGGATTTTAGATAATTAAAAAAAAATCTATCATTGATGTGTTTGGGCTTAGGCCTTCCGTGGAAAAGACAATAGTAAAGGCATAGATAATATTAATAAAGAGCATATCAAATAGCATTTTGACCTTATTTGAATAGAAAATGGAATATAACTATTTTTTAAAAGAAGCATCTCAAAGTATTTTATTATAATTGTTTATTTTGCAGTAGTGTTTGGGAAACAGCATGCAGTTTGGATGTGGTATATATAAAAAATATTTAGGATTATTTTTCTTAGACATTGCTAATAAATGACAGTTGAGAAAACTGACAGTTTAAATTTTTTTCATACTTTAGTGCTCTTATTAAGCAAGTGAACAAATCAATAGATGGAACAGCAGATGATGAAGATGAGGGTGTTCCAACTGATCAAGCCATCAGGGCAGGTCTTGAACTGCTTAAGGTAAATATTTAAAATTAAGTGCCTAATTAGGTAACTGTTAAACATGTGTAGTTTATATTGATTGTTTTGAAGTTTACTTCTTCTTCTTTTTTTTTTTTTCCTTTTTGTCTTTTTTCGTGACCGGTAACAGGATCACAACCCTCGGTGTTGCGCCCGCACCGCGCTCAACCAGTGAGCGAACCGGTCTCTGTATGGGATCCGAACCCTCGGCGGGAGCGTCGCCGCGCTCCCAAGGGCCGCACTCTACTGAGTGTGCCACCAGGCCGGCCCTGAAGTTTACTTCTTAAGTTTATGTAACCTAAAGTAAAACTTTCTCAATTTTTTAGATAGTTTAGAAGTTGCATGTTTATTCTGAGGTGTAAACTGAATATGTTCAGGTTTAAATTCTATAATTTAGCCTAGTATTAATTATATTAAAATAGTGGAGTGTAATCTAAAGTGTCATTAGTGAGCAAAGAAGGTGCTAACCCTACCACAGAATGAGCCAAATTCTTCCTTAAACTCTGTTTTTTTATTTTGTTAGATAAAATATGTTACTACCTTTTACTGTTTATAAAAATAAAATTCATTGTTGACAGCTTAGAAAACATAAAATTATATATATATATATATGTATATATATATATATTTTTTTTTCCTTTTTGTCTTTTTTTTGTGTCCGGCAACGGATCGCAACCCTCAGTGTCGCGCCCGTACCGGCCTGGGACCGGC
>NW_007728570.1:132558-158199 GCF_000696425.1 Galeopterus variegatus
CTTCAGATGAACTGGGATTGTATAAATATGTTTTTTTCAATATTCAGCAACATTTTCTTTTTTTTTTTTTTTTCTTTTTTTATTTTTTTTTTCCTTTTTTGTCTTTTTTTCGGGACCGGCAACGGGATCGCAACCCTCGGTGCTGCGCCCGCACCTCGCTCAGCCAGTGGGCGGGAACCGGTCTGTATGTGGGATCCGAACCCTCGGCGGGAGCGCCACCGCACTCCCAAGCGGCGCACTGTAGCAGTGCGCCACCGGGCCGGCCCAGAAAACATAAAATTATAAAGAAAATATTCATAAGCCCCCCTATACATAAACATTCGGTTCTTTTGTTTCCTTTTACTCTTTAAAAAAATGCACAGTTCTATATAGTTGAGATCCAACTGAATATATAGTTTTGTAGCCTGAACTAGTTTCCTTGAATACCACCAGGATTAGGGGTGCTGATCCCCGTGCAGTTGAAAATCCACATATAATTTTTGACTCCCAATAGTCTACTGTTGACTGGAAGCCTTACGACAACATAAAGAATTGATTAATCCATATTTTGTATGTTATATGTTTTATATTCTTTATTCTTACAATAAAATAAGTTAGAGAAAAGAAAATGTTAAGAAAATCATGAGAAAATACATTTATAGTACTGTATGTATATTTACTGAAAACAAAGTCCGCATATAAGTGGTCCCACATGGTTCATACCCGTGGTCAAGTGTCAACTACATAAGCATTTTTCTCAGTGTTTTTTTTTACTACTATTTTTAGAAGTGTCAAAAAAACAGACCTGATTTTTGGTTTTCATTTACTAGCTGTGTGCTTTTGGGGACATTACTTGGTTCCGCTTCCTCATCTGTAATGGAGAAAATAATACTTTTCTCACAAAGGACTAAATTAAATCATGTACATAAATTTATTAGCACAATGCATGGCTACTAGTAAAAATAATAAACATTATTATTTGAAATGGTGATAGTCTGTTTTGGAGGTATCATAGTGTTACTATTTTCCTATTGAATATCTAGATTTTTCAAATTTTATTCTTATAAACAGTAGTAGTAAGATGAATATTTTGGTAATGTCTTATTTTTTTTTGGAAAACTAGAAGGACATTACAGGGTTGAAAAGAATGACCATTTTCAAAATTCTTGGAGGTATATATGTGTGTATTCAAATTCCTTTATAGAGAAATTGTGCCTATATATAATCCATTAATAGAGTATGATGGTGTCCATCTCCTTGACCTTCACAAACATGGAATATTGTGAATTTTAAAAAGATTTGCTAATCTCATAAACAAAAACAATGTTTTATTTTGCATAATTGTCACTCATGATGTTCACCTTTTATATGTTAAGCATTTGTGTTTTCCCTATGGTGAATTCATCATTTTTATCCTTTGTTCATTTATCTACTGATGTTGCAATCTTTTGGTTTATTTTAACTGATTTGAATGAGCTTTTTATTACTTTGCTTTTTTATGGAACATATTTATATATAAAAAAAAGTCTTCTATTATATGTAAGTATAATGATAAAAGGAGTGTCAGTGAAAAGTAAATAGAATGTTAATTCAAATTAAATTCAGTATTGTAAAAAAATAGAGGGTTTTTATTGTTTTTGTTTTTTAAAATCTTAAATACAACCCATCTAAAACTTATTTTATTTTATTTTTATTTTTTCCTTTTTTTGTCTTTTTTACTGACCGGTAACAGGATCACAACCCTTGGTGTTGCGCCCGTACCGGGGACCAGCAATGGGATCGCAACCCTCGGTGTTGCGCCCGCACCACGCTCAGCCAGTGAGCGGGAACCGGTCTCCACATGGGATCCGAACCCTCGGCGGGAGCGCCGCTGCGCTTCCAAGCGGCACACTCTCCAGTGCGCCACCGGGCCGGCCCTAAAACTTATTTTAAAAGTGTGTTTGTGGGCCGGCCTGGTGGTGCACTCGGTAGAGGGCAGCACTCCCGCGGAGGGTTTGGATCCCATATAGAGACCGGTCCGCTCACTGGTTGAGCGCGGTGCGGGCACGACATCGAGGGTTGCGATCCTGTTGCCGGTCGTGGTATGGGCACGACACTGAGGGTTGTGATCCCGTTACCGGTCACGAAAAAAGACAAAAAGGAAAAAAAAAAGTGTGTTTGTGGGGGATTAATTAAAATTTTTCCCAGTAGCTACCCAGTTTTCCCAGAACTATTTATTTTCTGTTGCCTTCTTCATAATTTACTACAATGTATATAATCTAACTTCTTAAATATGCTAGGGTCTATTTATTGCTTTACTTTTTTTCTTTCATGATTGTTGTAATGTTAGTACCACATTGATTTGTATTGTAACTTTACAATATTTTTTACTGTCTCATTAAGTGTTTTAACCCTTTTCCTAGTTTACTTTTTTCAAAAATGTCCTTAGTTTCTTTTAATGACTTTTATTTAGAAGAATACAGATATTGCATTGAATTCTCTTCATGTTCCCTTTTCTTCTACCCTCATTTCCCATGGCCCCCTTCCCCACCCCTCAAAAAAACCCAGACAGTAATCAAAATTCAAGTTATTTTGACTAGGATTATATTAACATGTAATTTAATTTTGGAAGAAACGACTTCTTCATATCATACCATCTTTCTACATAGGAACGTTTCTTTATTATATATTTGAGTAAATTTTATTTATAGTGCTCCCAGTTTCTTGTTAGCATAATTATTTTTGTATTGACTTTGATTTGTAATATGTCTAATATATAATATTTTGGATTTGTGTTATAAAGATGAAAAGGTTTTACAAATTATTTTTATGACTCATTTTGCAGGTACTCTCGTTTACACATCCCATCTCATTTCATTCTGCTGAAACATTTGAATCACTCCTGGCTTGTCTGAAAATGGATGATGAAAAAGTAGCAGAAGCTGCACTACAGATTTTCAAAAACACAGGAAGCAAAATTGAAGAGGATTTCCCACACATCAGATCGTGAGTTGAGTTTATTTTGATAAATATTCTGGACATTAAAAAAATAATTTCCTGTTTCTTAATTTGTGTAATAATTGGAGTCTTTCAAGTTTTAGAAAAAAACTATCTAGGTTATCTTAGTCTATACTGTTCAATTTAGATTCTCCTCTCCTGAGAGAAAGCACTGATTGGTATTTTAGAAGATACATGAACGTGGAGGATAAACATGGCATATTTTTCTGAAGCATTTAACAGTTTTTGGTATATTATGCAATAAAATAAACAATAAAAATGAATTTGAGGTACAATGGGAAATTCCAAAAGAATTTCAATAGGACTGTCAGTACTACTCTTTCTTCTGTAATTAAGGGTACTGGACCAAAAATTTTCAGAAGTAGTGCTTTACTTGACATAGGGAAGTAGGGGAGCCTGAAATCCTTGTCTTAACTGCAGTATAATTTTTTTCTGTGTTCTGGTATTTCCAAGAATTGGAAATTGAGGTGTTATGTTATCCTAGGGCTCTCTAATAGTGGTTGATCATTGTTCAAGATTCCATAATAGCTCAAAGGAATAGAGGTCTTCATTCCTTATAAGGCACTGCTTACTTCCCTGTATTTCCTGTATACCTCTCCTCCTTGTTTCCGAAGAGATCACATAGGTGGTCCTGTTACTACCATAGTAACATAGGTGGTTGATTTCACTTCTACCTCATCGCTTCTTGCTTAGCCAGTGGTCTAGTTACTTGCAGTTCAGATAGCATGCTTCTTCATGCAGGAGAATTGCCTTTGGTCCTTTTTCTCAGAAAGAGATTGTGGACAAAGCTGGCTCTTAGAGTCTCAGGAATAATTTTTGTTATTCCTTTCTGTTCATGTGAAATTAATCAATTCTAGAAACGGTTGATAAATAGGACAGAAGCATTATTTAAATAACAATTGAAACCCCAAATTTTATAATAGTCTTGGTAAGAGTAAGAAAACTTATTGTTTAGAGCTGGCTTAATTTTTAAGTGAGCTCAGAGCATAAGTTTCCTTTTGGTATTGTGGCTCTCCTAGTCATATCAGAGATCAGAGTATATATATGTGTATACATATATACACACACATTATATATACACACACATTATATGTGAACTGTGTATAACTAACTGTATACTGAATGTACACCTATTGTATCTTTTTTTTTTCCTATAGGGATCCAAACCAGTGACCTTGGTGTTATAAGGCTGCATTTTAACCAGCTGGGCTAATGGGCCAGCTGTGTATCTTACTTAAACATTTTAACAGTTCAGAAAAGTGTGTTTATTATCTTAATCTTCCAAATGAGAAATCGGATATCCAGAGAGGTAAACGGTGCCAAGATTTGAATATAGGCCTCTTTGGCTCCAACACCTATGGTACCATGTCCATGATGACACAGTTCCTTTCTTAATTAGAGCTTTGAACAAGTTTTAGTTTGACTTATACACTGGAGAGGTTTTGTTATTTTCATTTTAGGCTGTCTGTCCTACTACCCTTTATTTTTTAAAGAAACATTATTTGATACATTATAGGAGAATTACGAGAGCAAGGCCAAAAGGTGGACCTTTTAGAACATGGAAGGGCAATTTAAAATATACCTTAATATGGAATGAAGTACTTAAAATTATTTGATTTATATGCTGGGTATATTTCAAATGTCTCTCATGAGGAAAATTAACACAGCTGATATTGAACACCTGCTGTGGGCACACACTGTTCTTGATGAAGTAACTCAGTCTGCATCTTCCAAGAGATAAATGTGTGCAGATTTTATGTTTTAAATTATTAAATTGGGTGAGTTAATTTTGAGGAAAAATAGTAGGGTTAAAATGAATGTTGATTAAATTATTTTCCCTTGAAGTCCCCAAAACAATTAAAAAGAACCAAAAGAAAAACGGAGAAGCTATCATAAACTGGACAGAATTGTCATCAGATATACCATTTAGACTTTATCAGCACCACACTCTCCCGAGTGAGTCACGGGCCGGCCCCTATACCATTTAGACTTTAAGTGCGAGAACATTGACAATTGATACATATCCCTGAATCAGGTGTATAAGGGGATATATAGTAAGTTTTCTATTATTTGCTAAGTTAGTGGAAAGAGACTGAGGTATGGACACGCTTTAAGAGAAATAAGGAGAACCTGATTTTAGCTGTAATAGGTCTAAAGGAGAGGCTTTGCGGTCATACCATCTTTCTTTACGCCAATCTGTTTTCCTTACTAGGAAAAGCAAAGCTTAGAGGTGAGGTAAGACTAAGAAGAGACTTGTGAAGGAAATGCTTTTTTAATCAACTTTACAGAAACAGAAAAAATTTATGTGCTGACCCACTAAACAAAAATGATGATTAGTTATGGGGTTTTGTTCTGACTCAGCTTGTCTCTCAGGAGTCTTGCTCACCCCAGAGTAGGTAGAAGTGCCGAAACTATGAGTCCCCTTATAGCATATGATAATACCCATAGCCCAGTTAGAGCTAGTTCTTATTTTTTTTTATTGAATCATAATTGATTATACATATTTCTGGGGTTCAACATTGACATATGTTGATCAATCAATATTATTAGGATATACATTATTACAAATCATAGTTATTCTTTATCCCCCTTATCCAATCTCTCCCTCTTCCCTCTCTGATAACCCCAGATTTCTTCTCTCCTTCTGAAAGTGTAATGGTTACTCTGTTGATTTGTTGCCTAGATGATCTGTCCAGTGCTTAGAGAGGTATGTTCTGTTATCATAGAGCAGATGCTTCTTCTATCACTCTGGAATGAGCTTTGTGGAGAGAGACATCCTCTTCTTTCCTTTGGTCTCCAATGCTGACTCTCCTTGTGTCAATGCACTCGAGTGGCTGGTGGGCCTTCTGCCCAGTGGTTGTGGCGTCTAATTGCTTTTACAGTAGCCATGGCTATTGCGGTGCTGTGGTGGGCCATCCCCATTGAGGTGGTGTTTCTTGGCGTGTTTCTTGCCTGGTTGTGGGAGGAGGTGTCGGTCCTCAGATCCATGCCTCAGGACCCCAGGTGGGCCCCGTGGCAGCAATAGTGTGCCTGGTTGTGGGAGGAGGGGTAGTCCCTGACTCCATCTGTTTTTATATTTTAAGATGTTATTGCAGAGCAGTTGGGTGAGAGGGGAAGAGGGAAGGAAAAAGGGTGGGAGAAGGAGGAAGGGGGGGTGTGGTTGAGGCCTGTAGCACACCCCTCATTCCTGCATGGGAGACCAGGGGGCTTCCTGTGGTGGCTTGGTCATTGCTGGGCTGAATGCAGATGTCAGGGATGTGTGGCTGAAGCCCTCGGGCCCCCACTGCCCTAGCTCAGGAGACCAAGGGGCTTCTAGTGGTGGTTTGGTAGTTGTCACTGGGCAGGTTGCAGATATCGGGGAGAGGAGCTGTGGCTGAAGCCCTTGGCTCCCCACTGCCCAGCTTGGAAGGCCAGGGCTCTTCTTGTGGCAGCTCGGAGGTTGTCACTGTGTTGGGGGGTGTGGCCAGGGCTCTCAGCTCTCCACAGCCCTGGCTTTCTGTGGTGGCTTGGTGGTTGCTTCTGGGCTGGTTGCAGGTGTTGGGGGGCATGGCTGAGGCCCCCGTCCCTCCACAGCTTGGGAGCTCAGGGGGCTTCCGGTCCTTCTAGGTTTTATAGGTGTTCTTTGGTGATGTGAGAACTTTCCTAGTTAATATCAGACTTTGTCTCTGATGTGTGGGTATTTTGTTTTTTCTTTCAGTTCTGTGTTGGATTATTAGCTGCTCCCACCACTTAAACTCTGCACTGGAACTAATTTGTTGTCCTTTGCTTACTTCTAAAATGTAGGAATTTCCTGTCAGAAACAGCACCTGAGCTGTAACTTGTAGTTGAGCTAAATTGCTACTCGGCCGCTGCTTCCCTGGGGAAGGCTTTTTGTGCAGCTCAGGTTTTAATGGTTGACTATGTAGGTACTTCTGGGTTTCATGAGATTCAGTAAATGTGGGTTATGTAGAAACTGTAGTCTTTTCAGCAAATTGCTCCCCCTACAGTTCTGTATTTCTGACCAGTCTACACAAAGTGGGCTTGTGCTGACTGAAGCGCAGGTTAGTTGTCCTTGCTTTGGCCCAATGTTACCCTGGTGGGCCTGTCTCCCCCACCGCCCATACTCCAAACACTTCCCATGGGACAGGCCATGCGCAGGTCCCTTGGTGATGACTTACCAGCTTTGAGTGACTCCTTTTTTCAGTTGTTGTGGCTCCTTGCTCCTATGTGGGTCCATGGGAACACTGTTAGGTGGTCTTGCTGGTCTGAGGGCCACCAAGGTCCTCTTCTCCCCAGTAGCCTTCAAGCAAGTTCATAGGAAGGGCACAGCTGTGGCTTTTGCCAGCTCCTGCTCTGTGTGCTCACCCTAGTTCTCCTTCTTGTAGGACTTTAATGGACTTGGAGAGAAATTACACAGAGATAAAGGACTTATTACCTTTAATCCTGTATTCCTCCCCTATGCTCCCTAGCTAGTTAAGCAACTGTATAGCCTGAGTCGGTAGCTTTGATGTTAATTTTTTAAGAAAAGTGTTCAGTGTCCGATTATCAGGAAGACATTACCTATACTTTTGTTTAAATTTGCAGAGTCAGAAAGAATTTTTCTTCTTCAAAGGTGAATTAACAGAATACAGATAAGCAAATTAACAAACAGCAAAACCTATGTAAATATTTTAGCATTCAAAAGATATCTGATAAGCACTCTTTAGAAGAATTGAATTTTTCTAGAAAAAAAGAAAATCTTAGACAGTTGTTTTAAACTGCCTAGAAAGTTAAACAGCAAATGACATCTGGGGGGAAAAAATAAGGTAAT
This sequence comes from Galeopterus variegatus, assembly GCF_000696425.1. Classification (NCBI taxonomy): domain Eukaryota; kingdom Metazoa; phylum Chordata; class Mammalia; order Dermoptera; family Cynocephalidae; genus Galeopterus; species Galeopterus variegatus. The sequence continues at coordinate 140,324 of NW_007728570.1, forward strand.
ATCTAAAAAAGGAACTAAAGATAAAGAAAAGCAGAAACATATTTGCATTATAAAATATAATGGATTATAAGTAACAAGGAACAGAATAAACAACATAGAAGATGGAATCAGTAAGCTAGAGGTAGAGCTTGAGGAGATCTGCATAGAATATGGAGAAAATGGGCAAAAAATGAAGGCAGTTAAAGAGAATGGGTTGCAGTTAGTGAATAAACGTAATTGGCCTCTCTGGAGAAGACAATGGAATAATAGGAAATGGAAAATGTTCAAGAAAATAATACGGAAAAACTTGTTGAGAATGAATGAAAACATGAATTTAGAGATTAAGAAGACTCATATTTTAGGAAAATATCCTGGTGCATTTTACTGAATTTTTAGGGATTATAGAAATGATTTCACAAGCATCAAGAAAAAAAAAAGTCATGTACAGTGGAAAATAATGAAGCTGACTTATTTATTTTCAACCACATAAGATTTCTGAAGGTAATGATTCAATAACTGAAAAGTTTTAATGGGAAAAGGAATGAAAGAATTTCCTAGCCAGCCTAAGTTGTGTAAGTAAGGACAATTGAAAGATATTAAGTATACAAGGACTCAGGAAATGTACCATCCCTTTTTTATTGTGAGGTCACCCTGTCTACCCAGTTCTATGCTTTTCCCCCTAGAATTCAGCTTTTTTCTTATGCTCCTAAATTCCATTTGTTTTCTTCTTCTTCATCTCTCATTTGTCTTTGCCTGTCATTTTACTTTCAGTATTTAACTTTTAGAGATGGCTGTGCAAATATGTTTGAAAACCTGGATTTTTTCTGAATGATGACATGAATGAATAAGATTGGCTCAAGAAAAGGGAAGAAAAAGCCTAATGATAATTATAAATAAGTTGAGAAAATTATCCTCTAATAAAAGCATCAGTAGAGGTTGTGTCTTCAGGGAGATATTTTAAATCTACAGTAAACCATGAATTCTAATTCTTTTTAATTGTTTAGGGTATGGGGAAGAAAACACTCATATTCTTTAAAGCCAGGATAACTAACTAACATGGATACTAAAACCTGATAAGAAATATTCGTCCTAAAAAAAACCTAAGACAAATCTTACTAAAATGTGATTTTTGTATAAGAAAAATATTAGCAGAAAGAGTTTACTGCAGTAGAATAACACTATATTATGGCCCAATATGGTTAATTTTAGGAATACAAAGAGGGTTGGTATCAATAAGTCTAACATTCATGTTTATAATTCACTACATACATGAATAAAAGGGAGAGGGCACACACTAGATCATTTTGATAGATGATGAAAGGGCTTGTGATTTTTAAAACATCAGTCTATTTCTAATTAAGTTCAATAAAGTAGGAAAAAATGCCTTATTAACATAACAAATATCTCTCAAATCAGTAGGCAGTATTATGTGGTAGATGCACTAGAAACATTCCCAGTAAAATCAGGAAAAAGGTGAAACCACACTATGTCTGCTATTATTTAACATTGTTTGGGAAGCATTAACCAATGTGATTACATAAGAAAAGAAAATAAGAGATACAAGTGTTGGAAAGGAAGAAGCAGAATTATAATTTTTTGTAGAAAATCTGGGAAAATCAGCTGAAAAACTATTAGGAACAGGTAGGCAAAAATCCAAAGCTTTCCTTACACATCACTGAGAACCATTTAGAAAATATTATGGGAATAAAAATCAGAAGATCTTAGAAGTAAAGTAGACAATTTGCAATCTTGTAATGGTGGATGAGGGATTATAGTATTGAATAAATAAATTGCTGAGGAAAAGGTAGGTTACCTAATAAATAATTAGCAAGCTTTTTTTAAAAAATAGAAAATTCTTTATTTTATTTTAAATTTATTTATTTATTATTAGTATATACATTTTTACAAATCATGATACTTCTTTATGCCCTTTACCCGATCACTTCCCAAACCCCATTCCTCCCTCCTTCCCTCCCATCTCTAGTAGCCTTAGGTTTGTTCTCTACTTTTGAAAGTTCAACGTATTGTTGTGGTCTTTTCTTCCTTTCTTTCCTTCATTCCTTCTTTCCTTCTTCCCTCCCTCCCTTCTTCCTAGCAGCCAGGTGTGAGTGAGAACATGTGGTGTTTCTGTTTATTTGTCTGGCTTATTTCACTTAACATAATTTTCTCCAAACTCATTTATGTTTCTGCAAATGGCAGAATTTCATTCTTTTATATGGCTGAGTAGTATTCCATCATGTATATATACACCACATTTTCTTTATCCAGTCATCTGTTGATGGACACTTCAGTTGGTTGCATATTTTGGCTATTGTAAATAGAGCTGCAGTGAACATGAGAGTGCAGGTATCCTTTGAACATGATGATTTCCATTCCTTTTGATATATACCCAGTAATGGGATTGTTGGATCATGTAGTAGCTCTATCTGTAGTTGTTTAAGAAACTTCCATAATGGCTGTGCTAATTTACAGTCACACCAACAGTATAGAAGAGTTCCTCTTTCCCCGCACCCTTGCCAGCATGTTATTCTTGGTCATTTTAATAATGGCCAATCTAACTGGGGTAAGATGATATCTCAGTGTGGTTTTGATTTACATTTCTCTGATGCCTGGTGATGCTTAGCATTTTTTTATGTACCTGTTCGCCATTCGTATGTCTTCCTTTGAAAAATGTATAATCATCACCTTTGCCCATTTTTTAATTGGATTATTTGGTTTTTTACTGTACAGTTTGAATTCTTTGTATATTGTGGATATTAATCTCTTGTTGGATGTATAGTTTTCAAATATTTTCTCCCATTCTGTAGGTTGTTTTTCAGCTCTGTTGATTGTTTTTTTGCCTGTGTAGAAGCTTTTTAATTTGATATAATCCCATTTATTTTTTCTTTTGTTGCTTGTATTTTTGGGGTCTTATTCATAAAGTCTTTTGCCCAGCCCTATTACCTGGAGTGTTTCCCTGATATTTTCCTTTAGTAATTTTATGGTTTCAGGTCTTATATTTAAGTCTTTAATCCATTTTGAGTTAATTTTGGTATATGGTGAGAGGTACAGGTCCAGTTTCATTTTTCTGCATATGGATATCCATTTTTCCCAGCACTATTTATTGAAGAGGCTGTCTTTTTGCCCAATGTATATTGTTGCTGCCTTTGTCAAAGATTAGTTGGCTATAAGTATGTGGGTTGATTTCTGGGTTTTCTGTTCTGTTCCATTGATCCAAGTGTCTATTTTTATGCCAGAACCATGCTGTTTTGGTTACAATAGCTTTGTAATATAATTTGGAGTGGGTAGTGTTATGCCTCTGGCTTTATTGTTTTTGCTTAGGATAGCTTTGGCTATTCGGGCTCTTATTGTTTCATATGAATGTTTGGATTGCTTTTTCTTTCTTTTTTTTTTTTTTAAAGATGACCGGTAAGGGGATCTCAACCCTTGGCTTGGTGTTGTCAGCACCACGCTCAGCTAGTGAGCAAACCGGCCATCCCTATATAGGATCCGAACCCGTGGCCTTGGTGTTATCAGCACCGCACTCTACCGAGTGAGCCACGGGCCGGCCTGGATTGCTTTTTCTATTTCTTTAAGAATGTCATTGGTATTTTGATTGGGATTGCACTGAATCTGTAGATTACTTTGGGTCAAATGGACATTTTCACAATGTTAATTCTTCCCATCCAAGAGTACGGTATTTCTTTCCACCTTTTTGCATCCTATTTAATTTCTCTCAGTAGTGTTTTATAGTTCTCATTGAAGAGATCTTTCACCTCCTTGGTTAAAATGATACCTAGGCATTTTATTTTTTTGGTGACTGTTGTAAATGGGCTTGCTTTCTTCATTTCATTTTCTGCTAGTTTGTTATTGGAGTATAAAAATGCCATTGGTTTTTGGGTGTTGATTTTTTTATCCTGCAACATTATGGAAATTGTTAATCAGCTGGAAGAGTTTTTTGGTAGTCTATAGGTTTTTCTATATATAAGATCATGTTGTTAGCAAACAAGGACAGTTTGACCTCATCCTCTCCAATCTTGATGCTTTTATTTCTTTCTCTTACTTGATTGCTCTGGCTAGTACTTTCAATATTATGTTAAATAGGAGTGTGAGAGTGGGCATCCTTGTCTTGTTCCTGTTTCTAAGGGAGAAGCTTTCAGCTTTCCCCGTTCAGGATGTAATTGTCAATTGGTTTGTTGTCAATGGCTTTTATTGTATTGAGGAAATTTCCTGCTATAACTATGTAGGATCCGAACCCACGGCCTTGGCACTACCAGCGCTGCACTCTCCCGAGTGAGCCACGGGGCTGGCCCCAGGCCTAGCTTTTTAATCCAATCAGTCACTGTGTCTTTTGAATGGGGAGTTTAATACGTTTACATTTAGGGTTGTTATTGATAGGTATTGCTTTACTCCTGTCATTATATTGCTTTTTGTTTAGATGTTTTAAACATTATTTGTCTCTTCTCCTTTTATTTTTCATCTTCAATGTTAGTTGGATTTTTGAGGTAATGTGATTTAGCTTCTTTCTCTTTCTTATTTGCATTTTGGTTTTAATGGCAGGGTTTGCTCTTGTGAATTTTTGATATTGGTTATAGTTTTTCAGATTCTTGATGCAGGTCTCTTTTGAGTGTTTCTTGCAGGGCTGGTTGTCTGGTAGTAAACTCACATAAGTTTTGTTTGTCAGAAGATACACTATTTCTCTCTCACTTCTGAAGGATGACTGTGCTGGGTATAGGATTCTTGGTAGCATTTTTTTTTTTAGTCTTTTGAATATATCATCCCATTTCCTCTGGCCTGTAAGGTTTCAGTTGAGAAGTCTGCTGTTAGTCTGATGAGGGCTCTCTTATAGGTGACTTGGTGCTTTTCTCTTGCTGCTTTTAGAATTTTCTCTTTGAGTTTTGCCAGTTTGACTGTAATGTGTCTTGGAGAGGACCTTTTTGAATTGAATCTGTTTCGGGATCTTTGGGCTTCCTGGTTCTGAAGGTCTGCATCCTTCCCTATACCTGGGAAGTTTTCTGTTATTGTTTCTTTGAATAAGTTTTCAATGCCTTTTCTTTTTTCCTCCTCTTCTGGAATACCCATGATTTGAATGTTTGTGTGCTTGAGGTTGTCTGATAGCTGTTACATTTTCTTCTTTTTTTAAGATGCTTTTTTCCTTTTTCTTCTCTGTCTGGCTTATTTACAAAAGACCATCTTTGAGTTTTGAGATTCTTTCTTCTGCTTGCTCTAGCCTGCTGCTCAAGCTTTCTGTTCTGTTTTTCATTTCATTGAGAGAATCGTTCATTCCTAGGAGTTCTGGTACATTCTTTTTGAAGTTATTAATCTCTTTGTAAATTTCCTCCTTCATATCCTGGATATTTTTTCTTGTTTCATTGTGTTCTCTAGTTGATTCTTCTCTTATTACTTGCAGTTTTCTTAAAATCAGTGTTCGGAATTCCTTTTCAGACTTCTCGAGGGTTTATTGCTCTGTGGGGTTTGGTACATGAGAATTACCATATTCCTTTGGTGGTGTCATATCTTCTTGTTTATTTGTAGTTCTAGTATTTTTTTGTTGATGTTTGGTCATCTGGTAGAACTCTTAGTTCTTCTATTACTCTGGAGTGGGTTGTGAGGAGGAAGACTTCCTCTCTTTGTAGGTTCTGCTGATGACTCTTCTTTTATCAATGCAGTTGAGTGTGTGTTGGGCTGCCTTGGCTCCTGTTTGGTCAGTGCACGGGTCCAGTGTGTGCTCACCTGGGTGGTTCACACAGTAGTTTGGTGGAGCCTGTGAGCCCCTCTGATGCTCCAGTGTGGGCAAGGCCTGCAGCTGTGTTGGTCCCTGGGTGCAGCTTGGGTCCTATGCATGCTCACCTGGGCAGCTCATGTGGTGGCTTGGTGGGGCTTGCGAGCCACTCTAGTCCTCGGGTGTGGGTGGGGCCAGAAGTTCTAGCAGGCTGTTTTGAAAAGAAAAATTAATGTAGACTGCTTATCTTGTTTTATTCTGATATGTATTCTGTATCTGATATATTTCAGATGCATCAAAGATAGAATCTGTATATAAGATTTTAAGTATATGAAATGGATTATTAGTAACCAGTATGTTTCTTTTTTTTTTTTTTTAAAAAGATGACCCGTAAGGGGATCTCAACCCTTGGCTTGGTGTTGTCAACACCACGCTCAGCCAGCGAGCAAACCGGCCATCCCTAGATGGGATCCGAACCCGTGGCCTTGGTGTTATCAGCACCGCACTCTACCGAGTGAGCCACAGGCCGGCCCATAACCAGTATGTTTCTATAACTCCTTTGTTTGTAGGGAAAGGGGCACTAATGTCAAGTCATAAATTGAATATTGATGGATTGTTTTTTAGAATTCCATTTGTTGAAAAATATATTTATGAAACTCCCACTCTGTATCAGGAACTGTTCTAAGTGCTGAGGAATGTGTGATGTATAAGACAGGCTGAGTCTTTGCCCTTACACTTTAGAGGGGGGAGTACTAATGTTTAGAGAAAAGCCAAAATCGTGAAATAATTTGGGAACACAAATGATACGCTGGAAAACATTTGTTTTTTTTTTAATTGAAACATAATTGATCATACATGCATTAGTCCATTTTGTGTTGCTTATAACAATATATGTGGAACTGAGTAATTTATAAGAAAACAAATTTTTTTGCTTATAGTTTTTGAGGCTGGGAAGTCCAAAGTCCTTCTGGTGGTAGTGAGAGTGACCCAGGGGTCTTACATTGCAAAATGGTGGAAGGAGAGAGCAGGGAGAGAGACAGACTTCTTCTTTTAAAGCCCTCACCATTTTTAATCCATTCACTACTGCGTGGTCCTACAACCCAATCACCTCTTCAAGGTCTCACCTTACGATTACCGTAATAGTATTTCCCACCCTCTTAACAGTCACAGTGGGGACTAAGTTTCTAATAAATAAAATGTGGGGGATACAATTCAAGCTTGGGGGGACATAATTCAATCCACTATAATAAATATCTGTGGAGTACAGCATTGAATATCAGTACTGTTGTGCAATATGTGATGCTCAAATCAGGATAATTAATATATTCAATATTATACAGTGTAATCATTTTTTGCGGCCCTTTACCAATTTCTCCCTCCCTATTTCCTACCTCTGGTGGCCTCAGTTATGTTCTCTCCTTTTGAAAGTTCAACAAATTGTTCAGTGAGTTATTGTGATTGTCATATCTTTCTTTCCTTCTTTTTTAATTCATTTGTTTTTTTAGCTTCCACTTATGGGTGAGGACATGTGGTATTTCTCTTTCTGTGCCTGGCTTATTTCAGTTAACGTAATTTGGAAAACTATTTTTAATGTATATGACTTAGATTAATATCTGTAATATATAAAGACTCTTAATGAGGGAAAAGTAAACATAAGTCTCACAGTAGAATACCAGCAAAGGGAATGAACAGGAAATTCACAAAAAGGAAATCCTCCCAGCCCCCCAAATTGTGAAAAGATGTTTATATAATTAAGGAAATAACAAATAAGAACAATTGTGTGATATAACCAGTGTTAGCTAGCATTCCAATGATACTCTCTTGGTGGGGATATAGATTGATGCAGTCCTTCCAGGTTGGTAATGTGGTAATGCATACAAAATTAAAATGTGTATAGTCTGACTCTGCAGTTTCACTTTTAGGAATTTAGGGGCTTATTCCCAGAGATAATTAGAAAAGATGTCCACATAATCATTCTGGGTCAGAGTCCAGTCAGAGAAACAGAAACTATACTAGGTATTTTAAACAGAAATAAATAAATAAATACAGATGTTTGAAGAATAAAAGAGCCAAAAAGTTGCATTGGGGACCCAGAGATACAAATTGCTAGAAGCAGCTACCACCTTCAAGGCTGGTGAGATAACTGGGAGGAAGTGGTGTTAAAGGTGGAAGAGTCCTGTCGGCATCATCCAACTGATTGCTTTGGTGTAGCCTGGCTGTTGGTAGGGGGCAGTGAAGCTACTGCTGCTCAGAGTGCTTAAGGAAGCTCTAGTGTCTCTTATTGGAAGAAACTAATAGGAAGCCAACTCTTAAGGGAGTCTGAGAAATGTGGTTGGTAGATTTGTAGCTCCAGGATATTGGAGCAGTTTATAAAAGGATAGATGTAAAGCTCAGATATAGTAGGGAAATAACTAGTACAAGGACTTTCCTGGTACAGTTAAGTTAAAAAAAAAAAACAAAAACTCCTACATGATCGTCAATATAAGACTGGTTAAATTAGAGCTTTGTGACTTTTAAAAAGGATAGTGTTAGCAATATTTGACATAGGAGTTCTGGGTAACATTGTTGAGTGATAAAATGTTTCTAAATAGTATGTATTTTGTATACTTATTTATTTAATAATTTGTGTATATATAAAATAATATGTCTAGAGAAATTTTTGGAGTGTTCCCCAAAATGCTGACAATATTATTTCAGGGTAGTGAGATTTTGATTTTCTTTTTTCTTCAGTGCTGTTTAGTGTATTTTTCAGTTTTGTTTGCATTATCTGCATGTATGATTATCATCAGGGGAAAAGCTTGAATTTGAAGGAAGAAAATCAATTTAATGAGGGAATAGGAATCCTTTTAATAGGAAAAGCAGGCAGAGAAAGTAGTTGCTTCATTTACTTTTCACTAACTTCTAAGACTCCGCTTATTAGTACTTGAAATTTTTTTTTCTTCTTCATGCTTATTTTTTTGGTTTATATCTGTTTTCTGTTGAAGTAAATGAGTATGCAAAACATTGGATGAGCTTAAAGTTTCACATAATTATCTTAAAAAAATACCAGCTAATGTTGCTTCTTGCTTGTGTGATGTGTAATTTTCCTCTTGATTACTGAGAAGAGAGGTTATGGATGTTTGTATTACCAAATCTGACTTAATGAAAAGATAGGTCTTACCTGGGGAGTTTAGTTATTAGAGTTACTAAAGACCTTTTAAGGTTAGCATTTTAGTGAGACTAATTTTTTTCATATTTTATTATTGAAATTTTTAAACACATATGAAGATAGAATACTGTGACGAATTCCCGTGTATCCACCAACCAGCTTTGACAATGAATAATTTATAGCCAATTTTATTTCATGTGTGCCTCTACCTGCTCCCCCTTTTTCCTTTATATGGTATTGAAAGCAAATCCCAGACATTGTCATTTTATCTATACATCTTTATCACAAACACAGTTAATGCGTTTGTGTTTGTAATTGTTGAATAAAAGCAAAACACAAAATACTTGTATTTGGATTATATTTTTAATATAGGTATTTATAACGCAAAATTAAGAATTCAGAGCTGCTTTGGCCTCCTTGACTCGCTGACTCCCGTCTGTTTCCCTCAACTCAGGCTCTATTTGGATTATTTCTTGCACTATAGTGTGGAACCTACCTGCATGCAGTAAGCTGGGGCAGGTTTAAGGCTCTTCTGTTTTGTTTCCCATCTTTCATGGGTCACAGTACTGTGTTGCCATTGTCTAGTGTCTGAAACTTTAACATGCTCATCTTTTCTAGTTGTTTAAAGCAGGAGAGTAAATCCAGTCTTGTTACACCATCATTATCTGAAGCAGAATTACTCTTATTATAGTTTTATTTATTTATTTTTTAATGAGCGAAGGTAGATTTTTTTTTTTTTTTAACACACATTTCAGGGTAGTCTGTATATCTTCTTTTGTAGAGCTTTCTACCTTTTTATGTTTAGCCCCTTTTTATGGTATCATTGGTTTTTATGGTATCATATGGTATCATTTTCCTTCTCTATTTTTAGAAGGTCTTCACATGTTAGGGATATTTGTCTTTTTATTACACTTTGCTGTTGGTGTCTTTTTGTGAAATTCTACCCTTACTGTGATGAATTATTGTACCTCTAAATTCCTACTGGAGCACTGGGTTGGTATTGGACATTGAGGAAGATAACAGACGTTGCTTTTATTGTGAGATGTATGAATAATAGTTGAGTTAGGAGCTCCAACTTTATTAATGGTAGAATGATATGATGCATGAATGTTCTTCCAGGTAGCTATATGACTCACTCCCTTCCCTCCCTCAGAACTCTGCTTAAGTGTTACTTTATCAGAAAGCTCTTCTGTTTAAAATTGTAACACTCTTATACCCTCCTCCCCTAATTCCTATCCTCTTTTTGTTTTCTTGTTCTACAGCAATTACTGCAATTTGACATAACACGTATTTTGCTAATTTATATGTTATCACTTGTCCCTAAAATGCTAGTAGCTTGGAGGCAAGGATTTGGGGCCTTTAATAGTGCCTGGCACATAATATTGCTTAATCTGATTTCCCTTTATGTAGGTTGTTCTGGCACAAAGTGAAAGTTGAAAAAGGCAGAGACTTGAGAACGCAAGGACAGTTCAAGTTCTATTACAGTGCTCTATGTGTAAGGACGGTGGCAGAAGCTTAGCTGGAGTGATTGCAGTGAGAATAAAAGAAAGACCCAAATGAATGACGTTAAAAAAGGGAGTGGGTCACCAGCTTTGTTTGTGTTTGTAATTGTTGAATAAAAGCAAAACACAAAATACTTGTATTTGGATTATATTTTTAATATAGGTATTTATAACGCAAAATTAAGAATTCAGAGCTGCTTTGGCCTCCTTGACTCGCTGACTCCCGTCTGTTTCCCTCAACTCAGGCTCTATTTGGATTATTTCTTGCACTATAGTGTGGAACCTACCTGCATGCAGTAAGCTGGGGCAGGTTTAAGGCTCTTCTGTTTTGTTTCCCATCTTTCATGGGTCACAGTACTGTGTTGCCATTGTCTAGTGTCTGAAACTTTAACATGCTCATCTTTTCTAGTTGTTTAAAGCAGGAGAGTAAATCCAGTCTTGTTACACCATCATTATCTGAAGCAGAATTACTCTTATTATAGTTTTATTTATTTATTTTTTAATGAGCGAAGGTAGATTTTTTTTTTTTTTTAACACACATTTCAGGGTAGTCTGTATATCTTCTTTTGTAGAGCTTTCTACCTTTTTATGTTTAGCCCCTTTTTATGGTATCATTGGTTTTTATGGTATCATATGGTATCATTTTCCTTCTCTATTTTTAGAAGGTCTTCACATGTTAGGGATATTTGTCTTTTTATTACACTTTGCTGTTGGTGTCTTTTTGTGAAATTCTACCCTTACTGTGATGAATTATTGTACCTCTAAATTCCTACTGGAGCACTGGGTTGGTATTGGACATTGAGGAAGATAACAGACGTTGCTTTTATTGTGAGATGTATGAATAATAGTTGAGTTAGGAGCTCCAACTTTATTAATGGTAGAATGATATGATGCATGAATGTTCTTCCAGGTAGCTATATGACTCACTCCCTTCCCTCCCTCAGAACTCTGCTTAAGTGTTACTTTATCAGAAAGCTCTTCTGTTTAAAATTGTAACACTCTTATACCCTCCTCCCCTAATTCCTATCCTCTTTTTGTTTTCTTGTTCTACAGCAATTACTGCAATTTGACATAACACGTATTTTGCTAATTTATATGTTATCACTTGTCCCTAAAATGCTAGTAGCTTGGAGGCAAGGATTTGGGGCCTTTAATAGTGCCTGGCACATAATATTGCTTAATCTGATTTCCCTTTATGTAGGTTGTTCTGGCACAAAGTGAAAGTTGAAAAAGGCAGAGACTTGAGAACGCAAGGACAGTTCAAGTTCTATTACAGTGCTCTATGTGTAAGGACGGTGGCAGAAGCTTAGCTGGAGTGATTGCAGTGAGAATAAAAGAAAGACCCAAATGAATGACGTTAAAAAAGGGAGTGGGTCACCAGCTTTGTTTGTGTTTGTAATTGTTGAATAAAAGCAAAACACAAAATACTTGTATTTGGATTATATTTTTAATATAGGTATTTATAACGCAAAATTATAGGCCATTGAAAATGAATCTGATGAGTAGATCTTGGTAACTTTTTTGTTGTTGCTGCCATAAAACATTATTTAAAAAATACAAACATTAAAGTATCTAGTAGAAGTTATATTAGTTTTTCTTGTTTACTCTTTGTCTTTGATTATTTTTAGAGCCTTGCTTCCTGTTTTACATCACAAATCTAAAAAAGGACCCCCCCGTCAAGCCAAATATGCCATTCATTGTATCCATGCGATATTTTCTAGTAAAGAGACACAGTTTGCACAGATATTTGAGGTAATGAGAAAAATTTTATTTGTTTCATATGTCATGGTTAGAAAACATATATTAATGATTTTATAGAATGTTCACATTTGGTTTGGTGATGCATCATTTTGTAGTATATTTTCAGAATTTGAATCAGTAAAATCAATGTTGGTAAGGTAATTGTATAAAATATAGATAGTAGATAACAGATGATTATTTTGTTGTTTTATAGGTTCAAAAAATTTGAATTCTGTTTGAGATACTACCGAAGTTTAGGGATTTGTAGAACAGTACCAATTGGTAATAAAAAGTAAATAAACTTTTGCCTTTATAATTGACTGACCTAATTTTGTGTCAGATGTAAAGTGTGTCTTTTTAATATAAATTTCAAATTATTTTCCGTACCCTTTACGTAATAACCTTTACCCAAGCATTGCAATTTTATTGCAATCTATAATAATTAGGGGCTATCTCTAGTATTGTTATTGCAAATACAAGTTAAGCAGAACATCTATAAAATCCTAATTTATAATTTAAGTATAGGAATCTTGAGTGTAGTTAAAACAATTTGGAAATTATACTGAATCTACTTACCATAAATATTTTGACTTATCTCTGTTTTAGAAACTTTTATGCTAATTTTGTCATTTTTATGTGTTGTGTTAAAGACTTGAAGGAGAGAAAAAAATAGTTTTCCCAAGCATCATCTTTGCTGTAGATAGCAAATAATTTATTTTAAATTTTGTGCATGTGGGGTTGGGAATATTTTCTGTAGTCTGTTTTTGTGTATGAGAATGACTTCAATAAATTCATGTTGATTTATAGGAAACATTCATTTTTCTTGATTGATCTTTTTATTCCTTGTAATCATGAGTATGAGAAGAATAATACTTATATAACTTGTGTTTGTAGGGTACTTAAATTTTCATTTTGATATTATATCTGTTATTTTATTTTTTCCTGTCATCCCCCTACTATAACATATAAAGTTGGTTGACTTTCTGAGAAGAGATTTTATAGAGATATCTGCTCTTTTTGAGGTTGCCACTAATCTAGGATCTGGCCATTAATTTTGCTTTTTCAGAAATGATTTTATTAACTTACTGTGGAAAATTATCAAACTCATTATAATAAACTACTTGAAAAAACTATTTATATTATCATATTTTTGTTTATAATGTGAACAAGCTGGCACTTAGCTAGGTGTGCAATGGAAGTATTGAGGGAACTCATCAAAGGTAACAAGAAGTAAACTTACTTAAATGTATTTTTGACTAAATGAGACCCCATATTGCCCTAATATGTTTGGAACAGTTTTGTATTGCTTTTCAAGCCTAGAATTCCTAGAATTCCTGGTGTTCAGTGTGGGAGAATAGAACACCAAGTTTTCATTAAAATGTGGCATTAGAATTTCTAATATTATATTCACTTCAAAATCAAAAGATGCAAAAAGAATATATAGTGAAAAGTTCCCTTACCCCCATACCCTAGCCACTCAGTTTCTTTTCTCACAATTTCTAATATTATATTCACTTCAAAATCAAAAGATGCAAAAAGAATATATAGTGAAAAGTCCCCTTACCCCCATACCCTAGCCACTCAGTTTCTTTTCTCACAGGCAACCATTGTTATGTACTTTATGTATACAGTAATGTACTTTTCTGGAGATATGTTATTCATATACAAGTAAGGACGTATAAATACACACATTTTGTCCCCCCCTCACTACCCTAATGCCAATGATAGCCTATTTTAGTCACTCTTCTCATTTTCCTATTTTTAAAATTTAGCAGTATATTTTGGATATCATTCTATATGAGTATATGAAGAACTTTATTCTTTTGTCATGGCAAAATACATATGAGTGGTTGGCTTTCCTACAGAATTATAAAAAATAATTTTATTTGTGGTATTTCATATTTGGTGCTCTAATAAAGACCACCACAATTCAAATGACTGAGCATAGGCAAAAGCCTATTTCTTGTTCCTGAAAAATCCAGTTGGGGTGTTTGAATGGCCTCCTAATCAGTGGCTTAGGGACACAGACTCTTTCTGATTAGTGACTTCTCTTTAAGACTCCCTGGATCCTTGGCATTAAGCCAGCCAGTGAGTAAAGAGAGAGCCAGTGGAGAAGACACACTGCTCATTTGTGCCTCAGTGCAGGTGTGGTATACCTCTCTTTCACTCCCACTCCCTTGACCAGAACTCATTCACATATCCTCACCTAACTGCAGAAGAAGCTGCAAGTGGCATCATCCTTATGCCCAGGAAATTCTATTTCTATTCTATCCAGAGAAGTGGATATTGGTGAGCCCTGACAGTCATAAAATATATGCTACATGATGTGATTCTCCATGCTGAAATGTTTCTGTACCTATCTCTAAAATGCCCCAAACTGAAAATGTTTAAAACAGATGCTTTCTAGACATAGATAACCTGTAGAAGTCTAAATGTAAGCTTGAGTTACTACTTATGTATATATTGAAACTTTTGTAGTTTTTATAATTTTTGTAATTTGAAGATGAAATAATATGGACAGTTTATTTGCATATGTATAGAGTTGAATATATTTCTTCCCCTCATTTTCAGCCTCTGCATAAGAGCCTAGATCCAAGCAACTTGGAACATCTCATAACACCATTGGTTACTATTGGTCATATTGCTCTCCTTGCACCTGATCAATTTGCTGCTCCTTTGAAGTCTCTGGTAGCTACTTTCATTGTGAAAGATCTTCTCATGAATGATCGGGTAATTTATGCTTCTTAGATCTGTGTTCTTCATAATGTTATCTTCCAAAATTTTATACAACAGAGAGAAGTAAAATGACGGTAACAACACTTCCATTTGGCTGCTTTTAAGTTTTTCTTTTTTTTAATTGCTGTATCTCCATTATAAGTAAAATTGAAACATCACTTTAGTTGAGCATAGGCCTGTGACCTGTAATATATAAAATATAACCTGATTCCATCTTATTTCACATTGGCAGGGGTTTAACTTTTGTGAGGACATCTATTTTAAAAAATGTGCACATTT
The DNA here is from genome assembly GCF_000696425.1 of Galeopterus variegatus. Taxonomy (NCBI): domain Eukaryota; kingdom Metazoa; phylum Chordata; class Mammalia; order Dermoptera; family Cynocephalidae; genus Galeopterus; species Galeopterus variegatus. The sequence goes on from NW_007728570.1 coordinate 155,409, forward strand.
TTTTAAAAAACCAGTCCACAGTTTGGTTGTCATGACTATGGTTGTTCTTTTCCCTGTATACAGTAAAGAATGAAAAGAGCCTTGGGGAGAAAACACTAGATCTGTGTTCTTCATAATGTTATCTTCCAAAATTTTATACAACAGAGAGAAGTAAAATGATGGTAACAACACTTCCATTTGGCTGCTTTTAAGTTTTTCTTTTTTTTAATTGCTGTATCTCCATTATAAGTAAAATTGAAACATCACTTTAGTTGAGCATAGGCCTGTGACCTGTAATATATAAAATATAACCTGATTCCATCTTATTTCACATTGGCAGGGGTTTAACTTTTGTGAGGACATCTATTTTAAAAAATGTGCAGATAACAAACCAGTCCACAGTTTGGTTGTCATGACTATGGTTGTTCTTTTCCCTGTATACAGTAAAGAATGAAAAGAGCCTTGGGGAGAAAACACTGGGAGAGAAATAACGATTTTTTTGTCTCCTGTTTGTGTGTATTTGGGGCAGGGCATGTTTGAGCCTGGGAGAATTGACCTCCTTATGAGTTGCATGGAGTTTTATGCATAAGTGTATGTGTGTGTCTATATTTACACACACACACACACACACACACACACACACGCACACGTATGAGTTGCATGGAGTTTTATGCATAAGTGTATGTGTGTGTCTATATTTACACACACACACACACACACACACACACACACACACACACGCACACGCACACACACGCACACGCACGCACGCACAACCATATATAACTATCAATTTTGTCTGCTGTGCCCTCAGCACTGTATTGGGTTCTCTGGAGAGTTAACAGAAATATGAGATGAAGTTTCTCCTTTAAAAATATAATTAAAATTCCTAAGTGTTGCAGCTGTATTGCCTGTGTCATATCAATCATTATTCTTCCATCCAATGAATACATTTTAATGCTTTGATACTTTTAAGCTAAGAGATTATGGAAAAGTAGTTTGTGGAGGTAATAGTCAAGGTAAATAGTCTATATTAGATCCTTAATGATTCGTGGCTGTTTAACTTTCATTGACTAAGAGCCCTGTGATTTGGAGACCAAGGGCCTATGTTAATTTCCATTGTCTACCAGTTCCTTTGGCTGTGATTTTTAGCCATGTCTTTCACTTTTCCTTCCCCTAAGCGTATTACTTCGTGTATATTTTTCAGGTCATGTTTGCTAATTGTGTGTTTAAAATTTTCTATATCCTTACCGGTTTGTTTTCTTTAATGAAAAAATTTTGAGATAAAACATACCAGAAAAGTACATACCAGAAGAGTAACAGTATAGCTTATTAAGTTATGACAAAGTTAATATTTTTAAGGAATCAATTATCTAGGTAAAGAAATAGCATATTACCAGTACCCCCCAAAATCCTGTTATTTTCTGTTTCTTTTTTTTTTTTTAAAAGATGACTGGTAAGGGGATCTTAACCCTTGACTTGGTGTTGTCAGCACCACGCTCTCCCAAGTGAACTAACCGTCTATCCCTATATAGGGATTCGAACCCTTGGCCTTGGTGTTATCAGCACCATACTTTCCCAAGTGAGCCACAGGCTGGCCCTATTTTCTAAAACTTTCCTATTACTACTGTCTGCCCTCCAGTTCACTGAAGATAATAGTTATTCTGACTTCTGCATTTAGTTTTACCTGTTTTTAACTTATATAAATGAAATCATACAGAGTAATTTCTTTATGTCTGGCTTCCTTCATACAGTAATGTGTATGTGCTATTGCACATAGCAATAGTTGGTTCATTTTCATTGCTCTGTAGTATTCCGTTGTTTGTATATACCACAGTGTATCTGTTCTAGTTGTAGACATTTGGGTTGTTTCTAGTGTTAAATTAGTAGTGCTATTATGAATATATTCTTTTATGAATCTTTTAATGCACTCATGTATGCATTTCTGTTGGGGTGTGATTGCTATGTAAGAGGGTATGTATAAGTTCAGTTTTAGAAGATTTTGCCAAATGGTTTTTCAAAGTGATTGTACCAATGAACATTTCTTCCTGTACTGAATGAGAGTTCTTGTACCATTTCCCCTTCTGTGTTAGCTATGCCATTCTTTTACATTTCAGCCATTTTGTGAGTGATTTAACAGCATGCTCTTGAGCACTTTTTCATAAATACATGTACATTTTGGATGTCCTCTTTTGTGAACTACCTGCTCAAGTCTTTTCCATATTTTTCTATTAAATTGTAAGTCCCTCTCATTGACTTCTAAGATTTCTTTATATATTCTGTTGGTTATATGTTTTGCAAATTTCTTTTCCTACCTTGGAGCTTACCCTTTCATTCTCTTAATGGTGTCTTTTGATGAATGGAAGTTTCATTTTTTTTTTTTTTTTTTTGCTGGCTGGTACAGGGATTGAACCCAGACCGTGTTGTTATCAGCACCATGGTCTAACCAACTAAGCTAACTGACCAGCTGGAAAGTTTTTAATATTAACAAAGGCCAATTCTAGTTAATAAAAAGTTTTTAGTATTAACAAAGGCCAATTTATCCATCTTCTTTTTATGGTTGGCACTTATAGTAAATCTTTTTTGTCTACTCCCAAGGTTGTGAACATGTTTCCATATATTATTTTATAGACTTATGCTAATCAGTATCCACTAGGCACATGTGTCTATTTAAGATAAATAGAAGTCCATTTCTTCATTCACACATTTCAAGTACTCAGTAGCCACATATGACTAGTGGCTAGAGTTTTGGACAGCACTTCTGTAGAGGTTTTATTGTTTTTTTTTTTTTTTTTTTTTTTGTTTTTTTTTC
>NW_007728570.1:159159-169441 GCF_000696425.1 Galeopterus variegatus
ACTGGATGGCCACCCTCACTGTTGCCCCCGTACCAGACCAGGGACCGGCAACGGGATCGCAACCCTCGGTGTTGCTCCCGCGCCTCGCTCAGCCAGTGAGCGGGAACCGGTCTGTATGTGGGATCCGAACCCTCGGGCGGGAGCGCCGCCACACTTCCCAGGCGGCGCACTATCCAGTGCGCCACCGGGCCGGCCCGAGGTTTTATTGTTTTAACTTTCACATTTAGCTCTACCATCTACTTGGAATTGATTTTTGTATATGATAAAAGATAGATGTCAAATTTATTTTTATGTCCATCTGACTTAACACCATTTATTGAAAAGACTGTCTTCCCTACTGCTTTTTTCTTTTAAAAAAATGAGGTAAAATTTACTTAACATAAAATTAACCATTTTAAAGTATACAATTCAGTGGCATTTAGTACATTCACAGTGTTGTACTACCATTACCTCTATGTAGTTCCAAAATATATTCTTTAAGCAATCACTTTTCATTCTTCCCTCTCTCTGCCCAAGCCCCTTCTTGTTTCAATGGATTTGTACTTATTCTGAATGTTTCCTATAAGTGGTATCATACAATATGTGACCCTTTATGTCTGGTTTCTGTCACTTAGCATAATGTATTTGAGGTTCATCCATATTGTAACATTTATCAGTACTTTATTCCATTTATATGGCTGAATAATATTCCATTGTGTGTACATATTACATGATGTGTGTATCCTTTTATTTGTTTTTGGACATTTGTGCTATTTCCACCTTTTGGATATTATGAGTAGTGTGAATATTTGTGTATGGGTATTTGTTTGTGTACCTGTTTTCAATTCTTTTGGGGTACATGCCTAGGAATGGATTTGCTTGATCATATGGTTATTCTGTGATTAATATTTTGAGGAACTGCAAAACTGTTTTCCACAGCAACTGTACCTTTTTATTCTCATCAGCAATGGAGAGGAATTCCAGTTTCTCCACTCTTTGCCAACTTATTATTTTTTCCTAAAAAAAAAATTTTTTTTTTATTATGGCCATCCTAATGAGTGTGAAACAGTATGTCACTGTGGTTTTCATTTGTGTTTCCCTAATGACTCATGTTGTTGAACATCTTTTCATGTGTTTATTAGCCATTTGCATATTTTCTTTGGAGTAATGACTAAGTTGTTTGTGGGGCCCCCCCACACCTTTTTAAGGGTTGTCTTTTTGTTGTTGAGTTGTAAGAGTTCATTATATATTTTGTATACTAGATGTTTATCAGATATATGATTTGCACATATTTTCTCCCATTCTGTAGGTTGTCTTTTCACTTTCTTGATAGTGTTTTTGATGCACAAAAGCTTTTAATTTTGGTGAAGGTCACTTTATATTTTGTCTTTTGTTGCTTGTGTGGCTTTTGATTTCACATCTGAGAATCCATTGCCAAATCCAAGGTCGTGAAGATTTCCCACTGCTTTTTACTGCTGCTTTTGTTCTGAATCATATGTCTGTATTCTAATGTTATGTTTTATATTTTAATTACTGTAACAAGTTTTGATATCTAACAGTATAAGTCCTGCAAATGTCATTGACAATGACTTCTTCCTCTTCTTCATTATCATCATCATCTTCAGGATTGTTTTGGCTATTCTTAGCCCTTTGCATTTCTATCAAAATTTTAGAATTAGCTTGTCAGTTCTTTCTATACCACTCCACCCCAACTTCTTCATTATCATCATCATCTTCAGGATTGTTTTGGCTATTCTTAGCCCTTTGCATTTCTGTCAAAATTTTAGAATTAGCTTGTCAGTTCTTTCTATACCACTCCACCCCACCACACACATACACACACCTGGCTGGAATTTTGATACGGATTGCATTGAATCATAAATTTGGAGATAATTTTCTTTTCTTTTTTTTCTTTTTGTATGTGAATGTTTATAGTAGCTTTACTCATAATAGCTAAGAATTGGAAACAACCCAGAAGTCCTTCTGCAGGTGAATGGTTAAACAAACTGGGCTACATCCATACCACGTTATACTTATCCATCAGTAAAAAGAGACAACTGTTGATACACACAACAACTGTAGTCTCCAGGTTATTATGCTGAGTGGAAAAAATTGGGAGATAATTTTCACCATTATAGAATTACCATTGGGTTTCTCCTTTCACAATCATGTCATTTATTCATTATGGTAGCTTTTTCTCTTCTACTCTTAAGGCTCTTTTTTTCCCCCCTGTGCACTGATGAGGACCTCCAAAACAATAGAAATGCTGAGAGCAGACATTTTTATCTCGTTCCCAATCTCAAGAGGGAAAGATAGACTAATAGCAACTAATAGAGCACTTGAAAATGTCACCTAAATGGCATATACAAAATACTGCACTGAACCCAGTTCTGGCACACATTCTGTTAACTCTGTCTTTTAATTAGATCAGTCTGTTCACATGTAGTGTAAATAGTGATATTTGGGTTAATCTGCCATCTAACTTTTATTTTCAGCTTGTTCTATCAGCTCTGTGTTCATTTTTCTTTTTTCATGCCTTGTTTTCTTTTTCTTTTTCCTTTTTGTCTTTCTTTGTGACCAGTAACGGGATCGCAACCCTTGGTGTCGCGCCCGCACTGCGACCGGCAACGGGATTGCAACCCTCGGTGTCGCGCCTGCACCGTGCTCAATCTCTATATGGGATCCGAACCCTCGGCGGGAGCGCCTCCACGCTCCCAAGCGCCGCACTCTACCAAGTGCGCCACCGGGCCGGCCCTTGTTTTTGATTAAATATTTTTATTCCATCTTTCCCCTTGCTGTCCTGTTAATTTTATATTTTGCTGTTCTTTTAGTAGTTGCCCTAGAAATTACAGCATGCACTTTTGACTGGTTAAAGGCCAATATCAGTCTGTTTTGAACTTTCAGTGCAGCACAAGTAACCTTAGAATACTTTATTTACTGATGCTTTTTTGTGCTATTATTCACAGGACCATTATTGCTGTTATTTTACACAGTATTTGTTTAGATTTGCCAACATATGCAGATACTTCAAAAAGTTCATGGAAAGATTAATTTTATCTTTCAATCCTGTTTTTCCATGAACTTTTTGAAGTACCCTTGTATTTTCCCCTTTCTTTTCTTTTTCATTCTTTTCCATATGATGATTTTCTTTCTGCCCAAAGAAGTACTTAAGTATATTTTAGTGTGGATTGCTGCTAATGAGTTCTTTCAGTTTTTGTTTGTCTAAATGTATCCTTATTTTGCCTTTATTTTTCTAAGGATATTTTTTCTGGGTTTAGAATTCTAGACTGGTATGTTTTCTCTCATCAATGATTTGAATATATTATTCCATTATCTTCCATTTTCTTATTGTTTCTTTTGAAGTCTGTGAGCAGTCTTGTTCCTCTTAAGGTTTTCTGTCTTTTTGCTATGGATGCTTTTAATCTTTTCTATTTTGTATTGGCTTCTAGATAATTTGAGGCTCTGTGTGAGTTTATATTCTTCCAGAGAGGATTTTTGCTTCTGCCAGGCAGTTAAGCTATTGTCAGATCATGTCCATCCAAGTGAGAACTGGCTTCAGTTTTTGACAGCCTGGTTATTTTTCGGGTTACTTTATGTCTAGGGTGTATTTGTTTGGGATCCTCCCAGAAGTCTAGGGTGCTAAACAAGGCCTCTACTCCTTAATGGGCCCAGAATTCCAAATCTTGCCTTTCTGGCTCTGTGACAGTGATACAAGCTTTGCTTAGTTTTTTATCCTCTTTCACGTTCATAGTCAGCAACCATCTGTGTGAGAAAACTTACCTCAGTGCCAGACTCAAATCTCTTGACTTCCCTTTTTTTTTTGAAACTTAACCCTGCAAATTCTCACTGATTTGTAGCTCTCTATTCTCTTCAAACTGAGTTTTGAAAAATATTTTGTCCAGCCTTTCCATTTGTTCTCTTGGGAAGATTGATTCAAAACAATCTTGTGAGGAACAGAACAGAACTCCTCACCACTTTCAGCCCATTAATTTGTCTTGTTTTATGTTATATTTTATATATACAAAGGAATATATGTAACATTTGTATGAGTTTTATTTTATAATACAGTGGACACTCATGAAGTTTTAGTTCCTAGTTTTATTAATCTCCAGTCCTTTCTGTTTATTCCTGACTCTGGTCTCCCTTTTCTTAAACTTTGAATTTGTTAATTCCTTAATAAAAAAAATTTTATATTTACCACATATATGTCTCTAAATAACATACTTACTCTCGGTCAGAGCCCCCCTTCCCCCCATCAGCTAGCCCAGCAGTGACCACCAAGCTGCTGCAGGGAGTGCCCCAGGTTCTCCTGAGCTGAGGTGGTGGGGAGGCCTCAGGCCTTGGCCACGCCCCACGACACATGCAGCCAGCCCAGCAAGGACCACCAGGTCTCAGCATGAGGGGCCCCAGGTTCCTGAGCTGGAGTAGTGGGGGGCGAGGGCTTTTGCCACACCCTCCTGACATCTGCACCCAGCCTAGCAATGAGCAAGCCCCCGCTGGAAGGTGCCCCCCCCATGGGAATGAGGGGGGTGCCACAGGTCTCAGTCCCACCTCTCCTCCTTCCTCCCTCTTCCATCACATTTCCTTCCCCTCTCCCCCTCCCTCCCAATTGCGCAACTGCTCCACAACAACATCCTAGAACGTAAAAAAAAAAAAATTAGTAAAACCACATTTTCCTTTAAAAAAAAACAACACACTTGTTAAGTTTTGCTTGTCCTTGTGGTTTATAAAGATTATATCATACCATATATAGTCTTGGGTGACTTGCTTTTATCACTCCATATTTGTTGCTAAGAATAATTCTTGTTATTAAATCTGGCTGTGGTTCATTCATTCATTACTCTGTATTTTTCCATTTCATTTCTCTTTTGAACAATGCTGCGATAAATGTTCTTAATAGAGGTCTCCTGATGTATATGAGCAAATATTTCTCTAGGTCATATTCCTGTGAGTGAAATTGATGAATCTCAGTGTATTTATATGTATAACTTTTCACTTTATTGCCAAACTATTTTTCAAAATGGTTGTTAAAACTTATTTTCCTACCAGCAGTGTATCACTCATTATTGTCATATTCCTTAAGTTTTGCTCATCTAATAGTTATAAAATAGTGTCTCATTATAACCAGTACCCAGGGAAATGCAAATTGTTCATATGTCTAGTTATCACTCATGTTGCCTCCTTTCTGAAAATACTTTTGAGTGTCTTTTGCCTTTCCCCCCCCTGGTTTGTCTTTTTCCTGTACATACATGTTCATAAAATGCATAAAACCCCACTTAGGGTATGTCTTTTCATTCCCTCTATGGTGCCCTTTGAACAAAAGTTATAATTTTAGTGTAGCTATATGTATTATTACTTTTTTTTTTTTTCCTTTTTGTCTTTTTTCGTGTCTGGCAACGGATCGCAACCCTCAGTGTCGCGCCCGTACCGGACTGGAACTGGCAACGGGATCGCAACCCCCGGTGTTGCACCCGCACCGCGCTCAGCCAGTGAGTGGGAACCGGTCTCCACATGGGATCCGAACCCTCGGCGGGAGTGCCGCCGCGCTCCCAAGCGGCGCACTCTCCAGTGCGCCACCGGGCTGGCCCAAGAGCTGGTCATTTTATAAAGCATTGTAACAAGTTCAGTTCTCTGAAGTCTGTACCTACAGCAGACAGTGTAGCAGTGCACCACCGGGCCGGCCCATATTATTACTTTTTTTATGATTAATACTTTTTACATCTTTTCTAAGAAGTCCTTCCCCACTCCTTGTTGTAAAAATAGTCTTCCATATGTTCTTCTAAAAGTTTTAAGGTTTTTTTCACACACAAAATTTAAGTCATTTGAAATTGATTTATATTTTATTCTGTATGCTCTAATGTAAGGATTCCATTTCTTTTTACTCCCCAGTAAGATTACCAAATTTCCCTGCACAATTTACTGAAAAATTTTACCTTCTTTGCAGTGCTACCACTCATGTAATATCATCTATAGCCTTTGTTCTTTCCCACTGCTTTGTTTGCCCATCCACAAAGTGTCTTTCTTTAACGTTTTATGGTTTTCTCTATAAAGAAAATTTTTAAATTTCCTTGCACAGCTTAAGTACTAAATAGTTCTTAAAAGTACGTTTTATGTTTGTGGTTGATTTGGGAATCATTTTGTAGTTATCTTATATCCATCTTTCTTGATAAACTCTTTATTTTTAATCATATCATTTATGAAGTGTGCCAGTTTTGATTATTTTCTAATCATTGCATATTTTATTTTTACATATTTCCTTATATTTCTATACATCTTTCAGATATTTACTCTTTTTCATCTCAGCTTCATGTATCAGTTTTTGAAAGAGGTGTAGTCATGTCTTGTTCTATGAGGAAGTTTTCTGTCTTTCCTCTTTTTAAAATCATCTTTGTTTTGGTTTATTTTGATATTATTCTGCTAGTTGTACAAATGTTCATGAATTTTATATCTTATTGGTGGTGTAAGATTTAAAAAAGTACATCAGTATCCTGTTCACATCAGTATTCCATTTAGATCCATATCCTGTTTAATGCTTTTTATCTTCACTAATATATTTTTCCATCCCATAATTTTTAGATATTCTGTGTCATTAGTTTTTGTTGTATCTGTTATGGTTTTATTATTTTTAAACCCATCTGCTAGTCTCTGTTGGTCTTACTTGTGAAAAGTATTTTTTTTCCAATTTTCAATAATTTATGCTGACTGAAGTTTTTGTAAATTGTATTTTTTAGTGTAGGGTATCTTTGAGTAAATCTTTCAAAATGGATTGTAGTTTACAAACTTTGCGCCTCAAATTCTAGTATTCATTTTTTGTGTGGGCAGGGGGTGCCAGTGGCTGGTATGGGGAACTGAACCTTTGACCTTGGTGTTATAAGGCTGCCTGCGCTGTAACCAATTGAGCTAATGGGCCAGCCCGTTAGTATTCGTTCTCGAATACTAGGATTCTGTGTTTCAAGTCACTTTGCTGCAGAAAATTTAGAACACTGTTTTTTGGCACTTAATTTTGCAGTTGAGAAATCTGAAGTTAATCTAATTCTTGCTTCTTTTTGATAGAAAAGCTTCTTGACATCCTTAGTGCACAAATGTCATCAGGATGTACATAATATGATTCATTTTTCATTATATCCACGTCATACTTTGAAGGCACTTCTCAGCTGAAAAATTGAGTCTTATGCTGTATGTGAATATTCAGCTCTTTGTGTTTGGGGACTTTGCATTTCTGGATGTTGGGGCTACCTGTCATGTTGACAGAGGGTTACCTGAGATGATACTAGATTCCTTTTTCCTGCTCTGGAGTAAAAAAGGGATCTTAACTGTTCAAATTGGTTCAGCTCTTTTGCTACTTTACTTTAATTTCCTGGCTGCCGCTGTGAATTCACATCTCCTAGTACCTGCAGCTTATCATCTCAGGATTATTTTGTGATTGTGCTGGGGAAAAAAAGCAAAAACAAAAAACTATTGTTTTTGGAGTTAACTTCTGTGCCTTTATGGAGATGTAAGCTCTCCGAATTTTTTTGCTGTATATTTTGTTTTTTTCAAAATTTCCCCATGATTCTGGCCTTCTTTTGACTCCTGGTGGGTGTGTGTGTGTTGCCATTTAGGTAAGAAGATGATAATACACGTTTTCTGTTACCTGTCTTGAACTTGAAACTTTTCTAATTTTTCCCCTGCTCAACATTTTTTTTAATACTTTCCTCTTGTTTAAGAACTATACTTCTTGGCTCCATTAATTTGTATCCTAGTCCTTGTTAGTTATCTTAAGTAATTGCATCATTCTCCTAAAAAGAGACTAAGTATGGGAGCATATCCAAGATTTTAAAGTAGTCCTACCACACACCTAGAAAGAACCAAGTAGTAATGGATCTCTAAGTGCTGTACCTGAGTGCTGGTGAAGATATGCCTTTCAACCTTTTTTAGTAAATAGTGTTAGGTGAGGTATTTTATTCATATGTAATGACTGTCATTGCAAAAGATAAACATTTTATTCATTCACTAAGTATTAATTGAACATGAGATTTTGTATTCATGTTTTAAAGTCCTTAATTTTTGTATAGCTTCCAGGGAAAAAAACAACTAAACTTTGGGTTCCAGATGAAGAGGTTTCTCCTGAGACAATGGTCAAGGTGAGTAATATGCATAGATCTATTTATTTTTGTACACTTAATATGTTATACTATTATTAAAGGCGTTAAAATTTCAATTTCCATCACAAGAAATATGACTATTAAAATTGCTCAGGTATTTATTGTATGGCATTATCTCATGTGCTGTGAGAGTGTAGGGTAGTAATGAGAAATCTGGGGCCTTGTGGGCAGTGTCAAATTATCTAACTTGATGAAAAAAAGGTTTGAAAGTCGCTTTCATGTTTCTGCTTCTCAAATACTAACCTTTTAACAGTAAAAGGCAATGCTGGTTTCTATGGACATTCTCCTGTTCAGTAAAGATGGTAATCCAGATTTTAAGCTTGTTCTTCTTTTCTATGAGATTTAATAAAGCTATTTTTAATTTAATTTTAAAAAATTCAGTCTGTAATTCCTTGAATTAAGAGTTATACATAAAAGATCATTCATCACTGGTATAGAGAGTATTGATTTATTAAAACCATTTATGGTCTTTAGTGTAGACCTTATCTCTATCCACTGCCAAGCTACTGTGAAGGCCAGGAACAAGTATATTAAATATTGTTATTTTTCTATTTATAATTTCTTACAAACCCTTTTAGACTCTGTGTGTGTCTGATTTTGTTTATATTTCTTACTATGAACTATTTTTCACATTATTCCACCTTCAAATTCTGATACCATATTTGCAGACCTGTACAGTAGCCCTACCTCTAGCATCATTGAATGATGCTTGATGCTCTTGAGTCTCAGTTGCTCTGAGGTAACCCTGTTTTCTCAGTATTGGTCTCAAGCAGCAGTTTTGTGTAGTTGAGAGCAGCACTACCTAGAAGGCAGGCTACCTGTGCTTAAGTTCATCCTTAACAAATGCCCAGGAAAGGGATCTTCAGTGTGTCTGCCATGTGTCAGATGCTGTTCAAGACCCAGTTGATTCTGGAGCCTTACCTCTGTAAAAAGCTGAGAGAATATATGAAAAAGAGATAATATGTACATCATTTTTAAAAGAGATAACTTACCCCTTCAAAAAGGGTTGTGGTGATAAATAGTAAAGAAAGTAACGGATGTAAAAAGTGCTGAAGTACTTAATTGTAAAATTTACAAATGTGAGGTGGTATAGTCTCTTGGGTAGAAAAGATTCAATATAGTTTGCAGTTGGGAACTTAACTTTTCTGATTAAGGAAGTCAGCGTGATTTTATTCTAGGTTCTAAAGGGTGGAATGCATATTGGGGAAACATTTTTAAAAACATCAGCAAAAGAACCAACCAGTCTTTAGTTAAAATATTCATTTGCCACTGTGGTGGGTGGGGGTGTGAAACATATTTAATTTAAAACATTCAAAATTATCTTCATATATCTAGGAGAGGATAATTCTCTTTTCCTAAAAAGCATCCTTTGAAAACATTTCTTGATTGTTTTTAAAGTTTCATGTGGAAATTCTTTTAAAATATAGCAATGTTTTTATTTGTCAACTTGTCTTTTAAATAGATTCAGGCTATTAAAATGATGGTTCGATGGCTACTTGGAATGAAAAATAATCACAGTAAATCAGGAACATCTACCTTAAGATTGCTAACAACAATATTGCATAGTGATGGAGATTTGACAGAACAGGGGAAAATTAGGTATGTAATTACTATTTCAAAGTTCTTTGGATTGTATGATATTTCAACTCCTGGTGTACTGTTGAATGATACCATTTCTTTTTTAAACAGTAATTAGTATTGCTTTGTAGGTAAGCATGTATTTTTACTGTTATATGCTTTTGTACAATGGTTATTTCGCAATAGTCACATGTCTGGTGCATGGTACTGCTATATATCACAAATATTTTAAATAGTAGATGTTTACTTTTTGGAATATCTAATATGAGTATGTTGGTGTACTAATCAATATCTGATTTTTTATATTCTTGTAATGTCTAAAGGGAAAAGAACAGACTGTGTGAAAGGCAATAATAAATCTGCACATTTAAAAAATGTACTAGTTTTTGGAATATCTAATATGAGTATGTTGGTGTACTAATCAATATCTGATTTTTTATATTCTTTTAATGTCTAAAGGGAAAAGAACAGACTGTATGAAAGGCAATAATAAATCTGCACATTTAAAAAATGTACTAGATGGGGATTATTTAAAATGAACACACTATTTTTGGTTTTATTTTTATTTTGTTTTGTTTGAA
>NW_007728570.1:170021-171036 GCF_000696425.1 Galeopterus variegatus
TGGGGATTATTTAAAATGAACACACTATTTTTGGTTTTATTTTTATTTTGTTTTGTTTGAAAGATATAGTATAGTGATTGAAAACATATCTTACTAATTAGGTGACCTTTAGTAAGTTTCTTTAAACTCTAGGTACCTCAGTTTCCTTGCCTGTAAAGATGATAATTATACCTATCTTGTCTAACCATTATGATATAATTAAATAAGTTAGCATATCTAAGGTATTTAAAACACTACCTAGCACATAACACTTAGAAGCATTGCTGATGGTAGTAGTTATTATGTCAGCATTAGCTAAAATTTAGAGATTTGTCCTATATATAAACACAAGTGCCATTTAGTGCCTCTGCTTGGTAATATAAAGTATAATACCTTTTCCCCTTAATGTATCTAGTTTAAAGACTTTAATAAGAAAACATAAAAAGATGATAGTCAGCTGCTTTGTACTTTTCCTTCTTCATTTCTGTTCTCTCCTTGTATGTTTTACTCATGCTGTACATAGAATGTTAAACAGTAGCACATTATTCACAAACTAAATAAAGATAAAACTTGGTAAACTCTTTGTTCTGTGTATACAATTCATCTCTCTATCTTCTTTTGTTCTAATTAGTTGTCTTCACCTCTCTACTCCCATAATTTATATATGCCAGTGTTTAGGATTTACAAATACTGTTTTGATTTAAAATGTATACTGAATTTGAGATACTTTTATACTAATCAGCTCAGCTCCCCAGTATTAATATATTTTGTCTCAAATTAATTTATTGATTACCTTATTTTGTACTTCTTATGATCCCAGCTATACTTGGCTATAGTAACTTCTGTAAGAGAGACAATATACTTTAGTGGTTAACAACATGGAGACAGATTGAAGGTAGACTACACAGGTTCGAATTTAAGTTCTGTCATCTATTAGCTCCTTTAATTTATCAGCAACTTATTTAACTTGTGTGTCTCAGATTTCTCATCTGTAAAATGGGGATAACAACAATATCTCCTTATAGGGTTTATGTAG
>NW_007728570.1:172063-194449 GCF_000696425.1 Galeopterus variegatus
TGGTAGAAACAAAGCAGATGGAGCCTTGAGGATGGGAAGGGGGTTTCGTCTCAGGAAGCTTACTTTTTTCTGTTTACTTTTTAAACTTCCATGTAAAATTTTATTTGAATAGAAGTTTCCTCTGCTTAATAAAGCTGAAAACAAATAAACAAAAAACTTACTGGATTAAATAGAATCCATTGCTCTAGATGGAACATTTTAAGAACAAATATATAGGAAGCATCCGTTATTCATACCTGTGGGGAAAACATCCAGCTTCTGGCTCGTATTCTCTGAACCTAGAACTCTGATTTACTTAATAATAGCTGCTTGGAGTATTGCTGTTGATGAACTGAAAAGCACCTTTGGGACATGTCCTGCAACTTCAGAACCTTATTAATGTTAGCAAGCATTCAGTCAATATTTTTATATAATACTTAGAAAGATAAAGGAAGGGTCTTAAACCAAATAGATTAGATCTTGGAAGACTGACCATGTCTTTTCCTTTAAATCCGTCTCAGTGCTATATATATATATATATATATATATATATATATATAAATAGATACATATTTGTTGTATGAATGTGTTGAATAGTAATATTTTACTATAGGTCTACAAAGGGGGTTCTAATTAAAGTGTTATAACTTTCCTTCCTTACACTAGTCCAAGATCCCTGTAATTCAGCCAATATATCACTATATTAGGAAAGGTTGTTTAGATGTATTTACTAGTCTAAAATTCTATGAAGTGTGCCCCATTTAGCAATTTTCTTTTCTTAAAAGGAGCCTTTCAGAAATACTTGGAAAGTTGAGTTCTAGCTAAGGGTAGTTACATTTTATCTGCTACGCCTGCTTTCATTCTACTACTTTTGTGCTTAGCACTGTAATTGTGGTTGACATTTTTATGCGTAACCTATAAGTAAACATATCTCAAAAAAAATTCATAGTACAGTACTTCAAATCTAACAACTAAACATACAAATAGATTTCTTTTAGGATTGACTAAGAGCTGTTTTGTGCAGGGTGAGAGAATTAAATGACTTTAGTAATATTAGCATAGACTTATGTTTAAGGGAAGAATTTTGTAGTTGAAACACCATCTTCCCAAGTTAAGTGAACATAATATAGAACTTGGTTTCACTACATTATTTTTTCCCTTGTCTGTTCAGGCTGCTGCAACAAAATATCACAGACTGGGTAGCTTATAAACAACAGGAGTTTATTTCTCACAGTTCTGGAGGCTGGGAAGTCCAAGATCAGGGTGCCAGCATGGTCAGGTTCTGGTGAGGACCCTCTCCCAGGTTGCAGACTGCTAACTTCTTCCTGTGTCCCCACATGGTAGAAGTGGCAAACAAGCTTCCTTAGGCCACTTGAAGATCAGGGTGCCAGCATGGTCAGGTTCTGGTGAGGACCCTCTCCCAGGTTGCAGACTGCTGACTTCTTCCTGTGTCCCCACATGGTAGAAGTGGCAAACAAGCTTCCTTAGGCCACTTTTGTAAAGGCACTATTCCCAACTTCCCCAAAGGCCCCACCTCCTAATACCATCACCTAGGCATTTGGCTTTTGACATAAGAACATTCAGACCAAAGTGTTTTCTACTCCCCCATCACCTTATTCTTTTGCCAGAAGAATTTTTACAAAATTAGATGTACAGAATAGGAATGGTTTTGTCAGACATTCAGAAATCTAATCTATATTCCTTCTTCCTTTTTTCTTTTCCCTTCCAGTAAACCAGATATGTCACGTCTGAGACTTGCTGCTGGGAGTGCTATTGTGAAGCTGGCACAAGAACCCTGTTATCATGAAATCATCACTTTAGAACAATACCAGCTGTGTGCATTAGCTATCAATGTAAGGAAAATGGCTACATAAAACATGACTTCAGATGGTCTTTGACTTTTAGGAAGAAAAAAAATTTTACTATGATGAATAGATGAAAATCATAGGTTTTCTTTTGAAAAATTTATGCATGAGAAACATTTCAGAGTTCTAAATCTGTTTTTTGAAAAAATGTTTCAGGTTGCTAACATAGTACAGTTGATTCTTGTTATTTACAGTAGTTTTCTATAAAGTTACCACAAGTAACTGAATTAGCACATACTGAATGATTGCTCCTAGGGGACGTACAGGATAGGTTCCTTCAAGCCTCTAGTCACAACATTTCATCAGCTAATCAATACAGAACTTTATTTTATCTATGTTTCTGTTTAAAGACACCTTATTTAATATATATAGTTTTATTAACATTGAACTCACAGCCAAGAGCACTATAACTCATGACTGAATAAAGCTTATTCACACATGTTTTTTCTCTTTAAAGCACATTACAGCCTTCTTGTGCTTAGGAACACTAGACAGCATTTCAGCACTATGCTTGGGAGCCATTTTAAACAACAAAATCACCAACAAGCAAAAAATGTGAAAAATGTGGCACTAAATAGACTGCAAAAAGGACACTTACTTATACTGAGAGGTGAAAGAAGAAGGCAGAATGTTGTCTTCTTCTACCTCAGCTAGTATGTGTATGTTAGGGTATGCAAAGTTTTTGCTGCTTTGTGCATTACTTTGTGAATGACCATGAAATCACTTCGAGTATTGATTTTGGGGTTACAAATAAATTTTAGCCAGTAGGCGAATTCCTAAATATGGATGGAGTGCATGAAAAGTGAAGATCAACTGAATTTACTTCCTAAAATGAAGAAAAAATATAGAAATTTATAGTTTCATAAAGGCATGGTATAGAGTAATTTCAGGTTAGAAGCATTCTTTATTAGTGTGTTCAGTTTTCAAATCATGAACAGTGGTAATTATGGATTCATATTACAGTTCAATGGATTTCTTATTAGAGTAACTTTATATTTGAATTATATCACTTTAGAAGTTTTTGGCATCATTGAGAAAATTAAAGAAGACTTTATGACCAGTAAACTTGAAAATTCCAATATGAGTTTGTCATTCATAATTTGGTTATTTCACACTTAGTTTTTCTGTTCCAAGCAGTCTTAAGAATTTGGCATTCATTTCAGGGAGCATTGTAATTTTTCTCTCATGTTCCCCTCCCAGCTTCCATCTACTGCTTGTTAAAAAAATTTCTGCTTATGTATAACCCCTAACCACAATCAATCATCTCTTTTTAAATTTTAATATTTTATCAATTTCTGGTACTTCAGTCTTTAAAACAGCTATTCCAAATCCTGTTTATAATTTATTTTAGTTTTGTTGTTCAGATATTTGAGAAATGAGATTTTTGGGGAGCCCAGAATTTCCTGGTTTAGTTTCCCCATTTTGTTTTGGGATACTCTTATTTTGTAATAAACTGAAAATTGTTTAAAAAGTATAGATTATGTGTCTTAGAAAACAACCTATGTAATTATTATTATTTTTCAATTTAATTTTAATTTTTTTTGTTGTACGTGTTTGTGGGGTTCAGTTTATTTCAATACATGCATATATTACGTAATGGTCTAATCAGAATAGTTAGCATATATGTCACCTAAACATTATCATTTCTTTGTGGTTATAACATTCAAGATCTTCTTTTCTGGCTATCTTGGAATATATGATATGGTATTATTAGCTCTTGTCACTCTAGTGCATCAGAAGTTATTCTTCCTATCTAACTAAATTTGTAAGTTTGTACCAGTCTACCAACCTTTTCCTGGCCTTCCCTTCTCCCTCCCTTTCCGTGCCTCTGATAACCACTATTCTACTCTCTGTTTCTCTCTTTTTTCCCATGTTTTTCTTTTTTTAAATTGGTACGACTTGCAGTTTATTGATTTATCAGGTTCTTAGTCTGATATTTCTTAGGGTATTGGTACTATCATTATTGAAGTGGAATTAAAAAAGAAAAAAACAAAGTATGGAAATATATAAAAAGAGTGGACTTTGTTCAAAACTTACAGTGTGTAATAAGTATGTGCTATTAGTTAAATGCCTACCATATGTGAAAAGCATCCACGCTTATTAACTTCTTGAGATTTTTCTTTTCTAGCATAATATTTGTTATACATCACTACCTTCAGTGCCAAATTCCCAAGGTAAAAGTTCAAGTTGACTGAGTTTCAGGATTGCTTTGGAATTCTTTTGACTGTGGAACATTTGTTAATGGTTTAAAGTCGATTATTAGCATTTTCTCACAATTTACAAGTATATCAGGTTACCCCATTCTAAACAAAGCTTTTCCCTAATTGTGCTGTTTCTTTAAACCACATACCTTATCTCTTCTTTTTAAATCTCCAAACCTCAAAAAGGTTATTCTCTCTCTTTGTCTCTCTTACCCTCTCATCTCTTCACTTTCTATACTCATACTTTGGCCTTTGCCTTCTTTGTATTCCAGAAATGTCCTATTGAAGTCTTCAAATCCAGTGAGCTAGTCTTTGTCCTTTCTACATCATTTGACACAGCCATTGCTCCTTTAATCTTGAAACTTTCTTCTTTGGTCTCTGTCTCTTAATTTTTGTCTTCTCTGGCTACATTTTCTTGCTCTACTTTCTCTTATCCTTAAAATGTACAAGGGTACTTCAAAAAGTTTGTGGAAAAATAGAATTAAAAGATTATACTAATCTTTCCATAATCTTATTGAAGTACCCTAACATGTGTTCCGTGGGGATCTGTCCATGATCAACTTCTCTACTTATACATTCTTCTTTGGCCATCTCATCATGTATCTAAGTGACTACTATACCAGCAGCATTAAGATTTTTCTGAGTCTCTGGTACCATTTGAAATGCTAAACAGAAATTTCAAACTTTTATGTTCTGTGAATGTAAGACTGAATTTATAATATTTCCCAAATCTATTTTTTTCTTCACTTGTGGAGCTTTAATAAGTGTTAAATATGAATGGCATTTCTTAGACCTAAAAGCATGATTTATATTGGGCCTCTTTGCTTGTCCTTGCACCTGTTGCAAAAGACCACATAATTCTGCCCTATGATATCTATTATATCTTTTTCTTTAAACAAAGATATGCACATTCTTTTGTTCAAATAACAATACATAAACTGAATAACAGATAAAATGTAGAAAGTAGGGCTTCACATTTTCACAAAAACAGGTAAAAAATTTGCATACTTCATTTTATAATCTCTACAGTTATTTGAAATAGCTCTCTAAAAGGTCTTCCAAAAGCATGAAAATATCAAATTAATTTCAACAGAGGAAGAGGAATAAACTTCTCAAAGACAAATTAATTTCTAAGCAAATCAACAAGCCCACTTAATAAAAAGAAATCAGGAACAGAAATTAAATATCTAAGTTTTGCAACGTAAATTACATAAAAATCAGTGAATATAGAAGGGCACTTCAAAAAGTACATGGAAAAATAAAATTGAAAGATAATGGAAATCTTTCCATGAACTTTTTTGTTTAAATTTTCCCTTTTTTATTTTTTCTCTTAAATACTAAGATCATAGAAAATATGTTCTCTGACCACAATAATGGAACGAAATTTAGAAAACTCACATATCTGCAAAAATTAAACAACACTACCCTAAATAAACAATGGGTAAAAAAAATCACAGGGAAGTTAGAGAGTACTTTGGGATGAAGATTGAAGTGCAACATATCAAAATTTATAGGATGCAGGGCTCATGCAGTGCTTAGAGGAAAATTTATACTTGTAAACACCTATATTAAAAATAAGAAAAATCTCAAATTTATAATATAAACATCTACCTTAAGAAATAGGAAAAGAAGAGCAAACTGAACCAAAAGCAAATATAAGTAGGAAATAACAAAGATTACAACCAAAGTATATGAAATAGGGAATTAAAAAACAATAGAGAAAAATCAACAAAACCAAAAGTTGATTTTTGAAAAAGATCAACAAAATTTGCAAACCTTTATCTAGACTGACCAAGAAAAAAGAGAGAAGACTGAAATTACCAAAATTAGAAATAAAGCAGGGGCATTATTACATTGTCACTCTGGCTTTTTGTGGTGGTAAGATTTGGTTCCTTCTTTTTTTCATTTTCATTTTTGTTCTATCAATGGGTTTTGTTCTTTCTTGTGTGTTCGTGGTAGTGATTATTGTTTTTTGGATTCCAGATGCAGGACTTCCTTGAGGATTTCTTGTAGGCTGGTCATGTGGTGGTGAACTCCTGCAGTTTTTGTTTGTCTGGAAAATACACTATTTCTCCCTCATTTCTGAAGAATAGCCTTGCTGGGTACAGTATTTTGGGCTGGCAGTTTTTTTTCTTTTAGTATTTTGAATATATCATCCCATTTCCTTCTTGCCTATAGAGTTTCTGTTGAGAAGTTTGTTGTTAATCTGATAGGAGCTCCCTTAAAGGTGACTTGACACTTTTCTCTTGCTTCTTTAAAGATTCTCTCTTTGTTTTTGAGCTTTGCCAGTTTGACTATAATGTGTTTGGGAGAGGACCTTTTTGGGTTGAATGTGTTTGGGGATCTTTAAGCCTCCTGGATCTGAATATTTGTGTCTCTTCCTTTATCTGGGTAGTTTTCCATTATTATTTCTTTAAATAGGTTTTCCATGCCTTTTCTTTTCTCCTCCCTTTCTGGAATACTCATGACTGAAATGTTTGTGTGCTTAATTAAGGTTGTCTACTAGCTCTCTTAGATTTTCTTCACTTTTTAAAATTCCTTTTTTTTTTGTCTGCCTGGGTTATTTCAAGTAGATATCTTCAAAACCAGAAATTCTTTCTTCATCTTCTTCTATCCTGCTGCTTAAACTGTCAGTTGTGTGTTTTATATTGCTGAGTGAATCTTTCAGTTCCATATGTTCTGCTACATTCTTTTTTAAGCTATTAATCTCTTTGTAAATTTCCTCTTTCATATCCTGGATTTTTTTTTTTTTTCTCGTTTCATCGTGTCATCTCAATGTTCTATCTCAGTGAGTTTCCTTAAGGTTGTTGCTTGTAATTCCTTTTCTGTCATTTCAAGGGTTTTCTGCTCTACAGGGTCTGGTATTTGAGAAGTACTATATTCTTTTGGTGGTGTCATATTTTCTTGGGTTTTCATATTTTAGTATCTCTACATTGATGTCTGCTCATCTGGTAGAGCAGCTTCTTCTGTTACTCTGGAGTGGGCTCTGAGGAGAGAGAGAGATCCTCTTCTTTTTTCAGTCTCTGCTAGTGACCCTCCTTGTGTCATTGTCATCTTGTGTCCAGTTTGCCACCTGCACAGTGGCTGTGGCTGTGGCTGCTGCTGTAGCATTGAGCCGCTTTTTGGGCAGCCATGGCAGTGGCTATGTTGGGCTGCCTGCAGGGAGGTGGTGTTTTTAGCATGCTCTCTTGCTTGCTTTTGGGTGGAGAGTACTCCCCTTGGCTCCTTGCCTAGGATCCTTGGTATGCTTTCTTGCCTGCTTCCAGGCAGAGGGGTCTGTGGCCCTCAGTTCCTTGCCTAGGACCCCGAACGTGCTCTTTTGCCCAATTCCAGGTGGAAGGAGCTGCAGCCCTTGCCTCCTTGCCTAGGACCCTAGGTGCTCTCTTGCCTGCTTCTTGGAGGAGGGGTTGTGGCCCATGCCTCTCTGTCCAGAACCCCAGACGTTTTATGTTGATTGCTACTGGGTGGAGGGGGCTGCGACCGAGGGTTCCCTGCCTAGGACCCTGGGCATGCTCTCTTGCCTGCTTCCAGGCAGAGGGGCCTGTGGCCCATGGATCCTTGCCTAGGATACCAAGCCTGTTCTTTGCCTGCTTCCAGGCAGAGCAGGCTGTGGCCCACAGCTGTTTTCCTAGGACCCCTGGTGTGCTGTCTTGCCTTCTTCTGGCTGGAGGACTACTATATCTTTTTATTCATACCTTCTTAACAGTTCTTACTGCTGTAACCATTATTAGCTCTCACCAAGACTATTGTGAGACTTGTCTCTGTTGTTGGATAAATCTCCCTAATCACAGTAATGGTCATGTTATTCACCTGTTCAAAAATAGTTAGGGGCTCATACTTGTTAAAAAAAAAAAAAAGAAAAAAATTACAAACATTTTACAACCTGATGTTTGAACCCCTCTGATATTTGGACCCAAATACACACTTAATCTTATTTAACACACTACCCTTTACTTACTCTAATTTCAGTATAGCTGAACAATTTTCTTTTTCTTTTATGTGCTTTGTATTTTGCTGTCCCTAATTTTCTTCTCACCCTTCCTTTTTCACACATCCAAACCCTTTCAGCAAATCAAGGCTCAGACACAACTTTCTTCACAAAGCTTGCTGTGATTCATTTAGCTGGAAGTAGTCTCTTTCTCTTTTTAATTCCCTATGGATTTTATTTACAATCCTCTGATGCATGTAAAACTTTGCCTTGTGCTTAGTTATTTATGTACATTTGGTTTATTTCTTTTTTTCAAGCTGAGGCTCTGTAAAGGCAATATTGTATATGGGTGACCCTTGTTGTGTATTTGAACAGAAAGTAAACCTGAAGAAAGAAATTCAATAATAAGAATCTTAACATAGTGACATTGTAATTAATTTACATTGTATTGTTAGATCCTGACTGATCTGTGAGACAGGGACAAAAACACGGTCTTCTTTGGGATGTATCTAAGTAAGGGGCAGGGATGTTTGAGTGGAGGTCAATTTTTTAATGAATAGTTCGTTCATTTGTGAATATATTTGTGATATATTGTTGATATTTACTTATATAGTTTGTAATGGGGTATTTTCATAATAAATAATTGAATAATGAGGAAATCCCCACCCCCACCCCATGAGAGTAATACTGAGGGAGTGAATTAACTTTAACTTTGTTTTGTTGGTAGATAACAGACAATATTTCTGTGAAAGCTAGACTGTTCTTTAAAAATAGGTATTTGGTTTTGTAATAAACTGATATTTAATTAAACAAAAGAAGATATGCAATATAAGGTCTTAAAGATAAGGGCAAGATGTTATGACTAAAGCTTTGGAAAAAAACTAAATAATCATTCTGGATAGAAGAAATAGTTTACATAAGTTGCAATAATATGAAACACACCACACCTTGTGTCCTGTAGAATGTTATGAGCTTTTCCCTATAATTTCAAAAAAATTCTGATCATCTGTGTGCCAGGTATTGTGCTAAAAAGACACATAGATGAATAAAGGCATGGTTCTTGTCTTCAAGGAGCTAGCACCAATGGGTAAGACAGACATATATAAACCAATCATTTTAATACTATGTACTCAGTGCTATACTGGAGATAAGCACAGTGTGCTAAGAGAGCACAGAGGTGGGTACAGGCAGGATGCAGATTACACATGCTTTCTGGCATGTATATGAACTATCTTTAAGGATGAGGAGTTAGGAGAGTAGGGGTGGGTTGTTTAGGAGAAAGGAGGAGTATGAGGTAAGCATCAGGAGGGTAATAAACAGCTTGGTGTATTTATAGAACTAAAAGTATTTTAGTGTTTTAAAGTTGATTAGTAACTCTCATCTTCAGATTTGTGCATTTTAATCTGACTGGTTTTTTTCGGGTTGTTTAGGAGAAAGGAGGAGTATGAGGTAAGCATCAGGAGGGTAATAAACAGCTTGGTATATTTATAGAACTAAAAGTATTTTAGTGTTTTAAAGTTGATTAGTAACTCTCATCTTCAGATTTGTGCATTTTAATCTGACTAGTTTTTTTGATGATAGAACCAAAATGTATAAATTGGACAGTTTTATCTTGCTTAGCAAATGAAAAAGCTATATATAAGATAGTGTTTGTTTTATTTTTTTTATCTTGTTTAAGTTAGGGTGGATTTATACTCACTACTTTTTTTCAGTTCTAAAAGTACATTTAATACTTTTTTTTTTAACACATGTAACTAGTGGTTATTAGGGTCCAAGTGAATACTGAAGCCTTGACATGAACTTGGGTCACATGTCATTCTTGAAAGCAATGAAACAAGTTGTGGAAAATTTGCTGCTGTTTACCCTTAACTTGATATAGCAAATTTCATACATGAACTTATTGCTGCCACTCTTTGCTGCTGTGTGGATAATATCTGGAATAATTATGTCTTTACAGGATGAATGCTATCAAGTAAGACAAGTGTTTGCTCAGAAACTTCACAAAGGCCTTTCCCGATTACGACTTCCACTTGAGTATATGGCAATCTGTGCACTTTGTGCAAAAGATCCTGTAAAAGAGAGAAGAGCTCATGCTAGACAGTGTTTAGTAAAAAATATAAATGTAAGACGCGAGTATCTGAAGCAGCATGCAGCTGTTAGTGGTAAGCATATAGGAAAATAAAACACATACTTTTCTAACCAGCCAGTAGAATGCAAAATATTACTGTTATTTATATATTCTGATTGGCTCTTATTAAATAAGAAATTGTCATTTTATAATAACTGCTTTTCATTTAATATAAAGGTCATTTTTAACTATAAATGCATGGGTAGTTAAATATCAACCTGTATCTTTTTATGTAAATGAATAAATGTGCAAGGAGAATAAGCAGTGACATTGGAGGTACTTTTAATAGAAGAGTAAAATTTGTACATTTATATAGATTGCATAAGCACTGTCTTTTAGTTGAAAAAATGTATGAGCCTTTGATCTTTGTTGTTTGTTCTCACCTGTAGCTGACATTAACTTCAGGTGCTTGTATGCTTAATTTTCTTCTGCTCACTTTACCCCATCGAGGTCAGTTGCCTCTTGTATTCTCTGACTTGTTTATTAACAGCATTAAGATCCATCAAGTTATTCAAGTCAGAAATCAGAGGCATTCTTCATACCATTTTTTCCCTGTCATCAGTCACCAAATTCTGTTAATTCTTTCTCCAGCTGTCTTGAACGTCTATTCTGTACTCTCCTACCTTGCTACGTTTCACTTGGATTATTATATACACTCCTGCCTCCTTGCTGTAAATGTTCCCCTGCTTCTGACCTACCCCCCACTGTGCCACATTGCTGTCAAAATTATCCTTCTAAAACAAACTAGAAATTCATGTTGATTATCCATTGCTCATAGGATAAAGTTGAAATGCCTTACCATGGCCTTTTATAGCTTGCTTTCAGACTGAGTTTCAAACTTTCTCTCTGTCCACTTCCTACTATGACTTCTGTGCTCATGTACTCTAGGTTACTTAAAATTTGTGCAGCCGTCTTTTTCTCTCTGTTGTCAGCTCTGTCTGGAAATTGCCTCTCCTTTCCAGACAGACAAACAAACAAACAAACAAACAAACAAACTAAACCAAGAGGCATGGTTTACACTTCTGAATCCTTTAAAATATAGTTTTGGTGTTACCACATCATTGTGGCCCTCTTTCTTTCTCTTCCTTCTTCACCTTGGAAAAAGTGAGGGCTCTGCAGTCACATCTCACCTCTGCCATGATTGTGTTTGGGCAGGTTACTTAATCTGTGCCTTAGTTTCCTCATTTGTAAAATTGGCATAAGTATAGTCAATTACAGTCATTTCTAATAGTATTGGTGAGAATTTAAAAATTACATATATAAAGCACCTGGTATAATGCATGGTCCAAAGAAGTACTACTCCGTATATGTTAGCTAGCCTTATTTTTGAGCACGTTTCACATTGAAGTATAGCTTCTGTCTCTGTTTATGCCTTAGTATGAGCTCTTTATCTAGTTTTATTCATATTTATGTTTTTAGATTTTAATATGGGCCTGGAATATAGGAAGCACTCAAATATGATAGAACTTACTTTGAATTTCACTGAATTTTGAATCTTGTTACTTTTTTTTCCTTCTATGCCTTCCTTGAAATGAATGTTAACACACACAAAGTTCAGAAATGGAAATAACAAAAATTTGCTGCTTTATTGACACTATGGTAAATTTTTATTTTGAAAATAGGAAATATAAATGGATTTACTCAGAATATGAATCCCAGTCTTTTTTGCATGTACTTTACTAAAGATAGTTAGGATTACCATTCTGATCTCTAACAGAATATGCTGATCTCAGTCAACATATAAAAATATTTAAATTTAAAAAGATGTTTTTCATTACTTAAAATGCCCTAAAACACAAGTCCATTCCTTTATATCTGTTTTTCTGTTACAAATAGTATCAACCATTACTTCTTATTTTTGTGCCATACTGACTCTGAAGGATTCACTGGACATTTTCATTTTTCTCAGCAGCTTATAAGAGAGTGTTAAACATAAGGTCACCCATAAAAACAGGAAAAATAGATCTTATGTCTCTCAATCTTTAATATAGGTTTTTTGGGTCAGTTTTCCATATGCATTTGAAAACTGAAATATTTGTCTTTGTAGCTCAGTATATGGTGTATTTAGTAGGCATTTCAATATTGGATATGAATAAATGGTTTAATTTATCATGTACCTCAACACAAGATATTTCTGTATGTTTTTCTTCTAGCCGTATAGTGATAAACTATTGGGATGCAGGAAATATAGTATGAAACAGATGGTATGTAAGATTTGGTTTTCTAACCTGGATGTTTTTGTTTTGCTTATTTTTTTCTTTTTCAGAAAAATTACTGTCTCTTCTACCAGAATATGTTGTTCCATATACAATTCACCTTTTGGCACATGACCCAGATTATGTCAAAGTACAGGATATTGAACAACTTAAAGATGTTAAAGAGTAAGACTTTTTTCTTCTCATTTTCATATTTTTGAAAGTTGTTTTTTTTCCTGTGATAGTGATAATGGGGTCTCAATTATGATTAGTTTATCGATGTATTTCATTTCTTGGGAGCTTCTTTTCCTTATTTGCTCTCTTATTTATTTATTTATTTTTGTATCATCTATTTGTATTATATTTCTTATGTAGTTTCCCAGAACTGAATTTAGCATAATTATTGTACTTTAGTTCTATTCTCTACCAATCTGGCATTTCTATTGAAGAAACTCATTAAAAGTTTCTATTCCATTTCTTATTTCCTACTTCCTTCTGAAACTCTGTGTAGACTTTTGTGTGAGGTGTATGAATAATCTCCTTTACTCACATAGTAAGCACATTTTTCTTTGCAGTAACTGACTTCCTCCATAAGAAAAGAGAATAGTCTAACTTCATGATGGGCCAAGTTTATAACCAAGGAACTACTCCCATTTACGAATTTATTGGTTATTCTCTAATTAGAGTTTATGACATTTGTAATGGATCTAGAGAAGTCTTCTTTTTTTTTTTTTTCCTGTCCGGCAACGGATCGCAACCCTCAGTGTCGCACCCGTACCGGACTGGGACCGGCCACGGGATCGCAACCCTCAGTGTTGCACCCGCACCTCGCTCAGCCAGTGAGCGGGAACCAGTCTGTATGTGGGATCCGAACCCTCGGCGGGAGCGCCGTCACACTCCCAAGCGGCACACTGTAGCAGTGCGCCACCGGGCCGGCCCTAGAGAAGTCTTCTTAATACGGTGGTATTTACAGAAGTCTTTTTAGGACCAGCATAGTTCTTTAAATAAGCTTGAGACCCTAGTCCTCTTTGGGTTATAATAAAAGATGACCTGAGTGGTTTTGAATCAATTAATTTATTATGCCTTTAGCTTCCTATTAAAGGGAAATAATCCTTGGTTTCTTAATTCATAGAAATATTTTAGAGTTACAGATTTGAGATACCTCAGGAGAATAAAATGTAATTACTGATAACTTTTCATTAAAAGGGGAAAAGCTATTACCCTCTTTTTCCCCCACCTTTTCCATTTTTAAAAAATAAGCAATTAGTTCTCTCAGAATGAGTGCTGTATTAGAGTGCTTATAACTAATGAAAACTTTAGCCACCTCTCTTTATCAGAGAATATTAGTTTTTTAAATAGATAAAATATACTTTGAAATTTACTGGACATTTTTGGCTGTATTTTTAAATTGCCCCAGTGTAGCTATGTGTAATCTCCATCCTATCAGAGAGCCACTCCAGAAGAGCTCATCCAGCACTGAAATCCTAAAGTTTATAATTTTCCTTGTAGAATAATATCTTCCATCACATTTCTCTCTTCCTTCTCCTGTTACTTTTCTCCTCTATGCATCAACTATATCTCTTTCCCTTTCTGTCTATATGATACAGAGATAAAGCACTTTTGGTTTTTTATCAAACAGAATTCTATGTAATTAACTTTAAAACTAGACTACTGAAACTTTCTTTTAATTTTTTCTTCATTAAGCAAAGATAGTGTGTGTAGTTGTCAACCATGACTTTTTCCTGTCTAATTTATTGATGAAGATTCTTGACTATTTAATAAGGTATTTTATAGTCTCTTGAAGACTTCCCATCAGGACAACAGTCAGTCTTGAGTATCTGAAGCCTCACTTGATCTATGGCTCAACTGTTCCTTTAGGCTGTCTTCCCTCAGCTATCATAGCCGGGGGTTAGGATCACTTCATTCTTTCTACCATTAATTTTCCTTTTTTTAACCTAAGTCCTTGGGAAATTTAGTGAGTCTTTGAGAAGGGCGGGGTCTTTTAAGCTCACATCTGCATTGCTGACCTGTAGTAATATATATAACCTTTTTCTGTGCTGACTTGTAGCTGTTTCAGTATATGGTGTATATACTAGACCATAATAATACACCCACCTGAAGTTATAGTCTAGGTTCATTATGTTTATATTTAGAATTATTGTATCTGTATCATTTTTTCTTCAAAATTTATTTTTTTATTTTTATTTTTTAGGTGTCTTTGGTTTGTTCTGGAAATATTAATGGCCAAAAATGAAAATAACAGTCATGCATTTATCAGAAAGATGGTAGAAAATATTAAACAAACAAAAGATGCCCAAGGACCAGATGATGCAAAAATGAATGAAGTATGTAATTCTTTGTAAATAGTTATGGTTCCATGTTGACTTAAACATTTGGGTATAGGATATGAAACACTAGTATTTATAGACAATGGCAAACAGTTTTTTCTATTGGTAGGATTTCTATTAGTAGCCATTGGAATTACTAATATAGAATTAGCAATAATTTTATTGCTAGTAAACTAATGAAAACAATAGTGTAAACTAAAATGCTTACACTGGCTATTGCTTTCATTAGTTTACTGTTCAGACTGGATGCATGTTCCAAAATTACTACTAATTTACAGAGTTGAGGACGCCTAATTAAGTACTTAATTTTTTCTTTTTAAATACGATTGCAGAAACTGTATACTGTATGTGATGTTGCCATGAATATCATCATGTCAAAGAGCACCACATACAGTTTGGAATCTCCTAAAGACCCAGTATTACCAGCTCGTTTTTTCACCCAACCTGACAAGGTATAGTTATTTGGAATTTGTTTGTGTATGTATTCTCAGCACTATGTTGTGGGAAGATCAGGAAGGATCAGTATCAAGACCTGATCCACTACTAAGGACATGAAAAGGTTGCTATGAGTCTTAAAAATGTGGTTCAAGACCAGAATATGGGCCACACTCGATTAGAGGGTAGAGATTAGTTAAGGATTAGAGATTAGTTAGGTGATCTAGTGTTTGTGTTCAGAGTTTTAAGCCAGTCTAAGAGCACAGGCAAAAATGTTATCAAAGCATATGGATTTGTGAGTTAATGGCCATTGATCCACAATGGGAAGGAGAATGCTGATAGAGATCCAGTCTGAAGTTAGAAGCTCTTAATTGGGATTTATAGCTGGTATGAGGGAACAAGGAGAGAACAGATGAAGGCATGGGCCCAAGACCCTGGGAACACTACAAGTGTGTTCCCAAACTACTCTCCAGAAAACTCAGTTTTTTGTATGAGATATGAGAGGTGTTTTCCGTAATCTCTCTTAGAGATTCATCATTCATATAAACATATTGATTAACTGAGAGTCTGGAAACCACCACTATCCCTTTTTGTTTTTAAAGCAAAATACCAAATAAAGTCTTACCAGTATATAGGGATTTGGAACAGCCTTGTAGGTAAGGTTACCTAGTAGCTAAAAGGGCTGTCTACTTTTAAGCATTCACCTTGGTGTGAGCAAGATAACAGAAATATATGTGGCCTCTTCTCTGGAGAGATTATTAGAGAAGCATATGTTTTCTGATGAGCTCTTAGAGCTCTAGCATGTTAGAACTCAAATATGTTTTGTTAATAGTGGAGTTGGTATGAAGTTAGTTAAAGCTTATTACAGTAGTTAAAATCAGTGACTGAAATTTTGTGTTTCAACTGATTAAATAATTTATTATGCATTTTAAAACAAAGCTGCTCTATGCTCTGTTGGCTTTCAAACCACCGTTTTCGAAACGTTTCAGTATTCACTGCTACTTCTTTTTCCCTTGTAGAATTTCAGTAACACCAAAAATTATCTGCCTCCAGAAATGAAATCGTTTTTCACTCCTGGAAAAGTATGTTTTGAGAATCATTTTTATTTTTATGTAGTAGTTTATTTTAATGTGATTATTGGCATAATTGTGTTATTTTGTGTTTCTTCAAAAATTTGTGTATCTCAAGGTAGAAAATATAATTATTAGCTATCTCCCATTTAGTAGTGAGAAATAATTATATTTACTATATAGATGCAAGCTAAGATACACAACTTATTTTTTAGTTTGTAATAAAGCCCAGGAGACCTTGATCCTTAGACTTCTTATCCTCATATCAAGATATAAATCTTTAAAACAAAAAGGCATCTTATGTCCTTTCATAGCAAGAGTCTAATCATCTTTTCGTTGTTGACTATACATTTTATTTGTTCTCACTTTCTATGTAAGCCTTTTCCTCCAAATAACTAAGACACTCAACTGTTATGCTATCTATATAGTTTTTCATTTGTTCAAGTGATACTCAATTTATAATCCTTATTTCGTTTAAGGATAGGCACATTTTTCAGTATGCAAATACTTTGACAGATACTATTTTGGTTCTTCTCTTCTTCTACATGTAAGTTTCTTTTGGCTTTAACCAAATACAAAGAGATGTGCATTTCTCATTTCAGCCTAAAACAACCAATGTTCTAGGAGCTGTTAATAAGCCACTTTCATCAGCGGGCAAACAATCTCAGACCAAATCATCACGAATGGAAACTGTAAGCAATGCAAGCAGCAGCTCAAATCCAAGCTCTCCTGGAAGAATAAAAGGGAGGTAAGTATGTAAGAAATGCCATACTTTACATTTAAGAATTCCAGCAAGGCTACGACATCTAAAGTAATATAACTCAAAGCGTTTAATGTCAGTGAATGGAAATTAATGTGTAACTTAACTTTTCCATTTGACATTGGTAGACATTGACAAGTTTATATTTATTTGTTTGCTCATTTTCAATAGGCACTCCATCTTAGCCTTTCATATTTTAAATTGTTGGGGTAATCTGTGTTAGTTCACGTAAACTGGTTTCCAGTGTCAGTATCTAACAATTGTAAAGTGCTGAATAATGGTACATGCATACAGTGGAATATGTAGTCATTAAAAATGATGAGGTCTGAGCTAGTATGGAAGAGTTTCCACCATACGTGATTGAGTGAAAAGACAAAGTATGTAGAACAGTGTTAATGATACTTTCAAGTTTTGAAAAGGATTTATATTCATATTTGTTTGTATATGCATAGAATGGCTTTGGAAGAATACACAAAACTTAACAGTATAGTATAGGAGGGAGATCATTTTATACTTTTTGATATAGTTTGAATTTCTTTTTACTGTGTACATGTGTAAACTCTATTGTTTGTTTAAAATGATAGTTTTAAAAATGATTCTTTTTTTCTTTTTAAGAAAGGATAAAAGGAAAAATAATCCACTCTCCCACTGGTTTTAGCATAAGTGCTTAGGGCACCATTTGTTAGCAGCAGAGCATTTTTCAGGGCTGAAACTACTGCTATTTATTGATTTTGCCAGGTTATCATGAGAGACTGTGTTGTCTTTTGCATTGTTCATAACCAATCAGTAAAGAAGGGAGGAGTTATTGTAAAATATCTTATTAATTTCCTTGTAATGAATAAATTGTCGAATTGTATATAATACAGTAGAAGTAGAAGAAAAAATTGTCTATAGCTTTTGTTTGTTCTAGTTTCCTGTATTAATGCATAAAATTAGTGGCTAATACCAAAGGGACTCTTCAGCTATATCAGTTGGACATTTTCTAGTGGATGGCCTCACACTTAATGACCAAAAAATATTTCCATCAACTTGTTTCCTAAATTGCTAGGTTTTTCTCCTTGAATTCCTGGTTATAATCAAAGACGATCTAATTCACTCAGTTATCTAGGCTAAGAGACTCCAAATTGTCTTTGACCATTCCCCCAACTGTATTTGTTCATTTGCTAAGTTTTGCCAATTTTTTTCTTTACAGTGTTTTGTACTTCTCTTTTTTACTGTCATCATTTAGTTCGTTCCTTTTCTCTAATTACTGTAGTAGTTGAGTATTTTTCTTCCTTATTCCTCTGACTATGTATGCAGTAACACTGCTAGATAATCTTTTAAAAATGCTTCTGTTGTCCTGTTTTTCCATTGCTCAGAAATCTTAATTGGCTCCCCTTGTTTGCTTTTAAGACAGTTATTGTTTTGCCCTGTCCTTGTCTCCCATTGTTGTTCAAACCAAGTCCATCCTAATTTCCCTAGTGTACTTTTTCAGTATACTTTTCTTTAAACTTTTGCCTTCGACCAATATATTTCATCACTTTTTTCACTAAATCCCATCTGTTCAGTAGGACTACTTCCAAGGGAATGAGCTAGGTGTGTTTGAGAGACCAATTTGGTCGAAGAGTAGGAATGAGGGGAAAATGCTAAGAGAGAAAGTTGAGAGATAGCCAGGCTATGTTTGGTCTTCGTGAACCATGGCAAGGAATTTGGATTTGATTTTAAGTGCAACTGGAAGATCCTGTCAGGGAGTTTAGAGGTTTACTTTGTGCTTTTAAAATATTAATGATTTGTAGGGAATGTACTATAAAGCAGCTAAAATTGAGGTAGAAAAACTAGTTTGGAGTCAGGTAATAGTAATTTAGAGAAGAGATCAAGAAGGAAGATGGTAAAAAGCCAAATTTGGGATTTATTTTGATGTTAGATCCAAGCGGTCTTGCTAATGGATTAGATGTGAACAGTAAGGGAAAGGGAGGATTTAAGGATGTATCCTGGGTTTTTTGCCTGGATAACTGGATAGATGGTGGTGTCATTTACTGAGTTATAGAAGCCTTGAGGAAGAACAGGCTGTGTGTTTATATGTGTGTGTTTTGCGGAGGTGGGGAAAAGAGGAGTGTCCAATTAACTGTTTTGGCTGTATTAAAGTTCAGGTATGTATTAGAAATTTGAGTGAAGTGTTGAGTAGACAATGGGATATGTGAGTTTAGAACTCAGGGTAACTGAGCCAGAGATTGAGATTTAGGGTTCAACAATGTATAAATGGTTTTAAAAACCAGATAAGGATGTGACTACCTAGGACAGAAGCCTGGACTTTTATACCAATGTGTGAGAGCATGTGCTGTTAATTCATTTAACAAGTATTTATTGAGTGCCTTCTCTATGCTGGGCACTGATTCACGTGGTTAGCATACATGGTAAGTAAAATTAACAAAAGATCCATGCTTAAATTCTAGGAGGGGAAGGTAATCAGTAAATAAAAAAACATAATAACTAGAGGGTGTTAATGTGCTAACAGGAGAAGCGGAATGGGGATAAGCGAGTGGCAGGGGACAGGGTAGATCGCAGTATAGGCTAGCCTAACTTACCAACAAAAGAAGTTTTAGTTTACTTTATGCTCTCACCCCAGAATAGAATTTAGGTTTTAAAAACACTTAGGAAAAAAACTAAATTTGTGATTTTTAATTTCCCTAATGTATTAAATTAAATGAGCTTATTCTTGTTGATTTAGTGCTTAGTATGATAGAATAAAACTGATTCACTTTTGAAAACACTGAAACTTTTCCTCATAAAGCTGTAAAACTATACTAAGGGAACAGAAAAAGCCTTTAAGGTTATTTGATTGTAATAACAATTACAAATGTCTGTATTAAAAGGCTTGATAGTTCTGAAATGGATCACAGTGAAAATGAAGATTACACAATGTCTTCACCTTTGCCGGGAAAAAAAAGTGACAAGAGGGACGACTCTGATCTTGTAAGGGTGAGATATTTGGTTTGATTTTATAATAATTTTAGTAATAATTTTACTGTATAAGTAGTAATTTTTACACTGGAACCAATTTACATTACTATCACATTTGACATTTGATTTTCTTTTAGTGGTTTTAATTACAAATTTGCATTTATAATTATCATCTACCATGTAATTTATGTACACTGAGTCGCTCTGTGTTTCTTGTCATTCTAATAAGTAATCTTAATTCTTTAGGTCTTTGGAATCAAACATGCCAGTTCCATACTTAGAACTGCTTGGGGTTTTTTTTGTTTGTTCTTTGGGATTTTTTGTTTGTTTTTAGCATAGTATGTTTAAACTTAGCTTTAGAGGAGAGGGATGGAATGAGGATCTTTAAAGTTTACTCCATTTAGTTGATTTCTTGAGACTTGTACTAAATAAGCTTTTAGTAAAGGTAGGAAATACAGTTCTCATAAAGTCTTAATAGAAATGATAACTTGTATCATAGACACAAATGTCATTTGAAGATAAATACAGATATAGAATACAACTGTTGGACTCAATGGACTTAATAATTTGGCTCATTTTGACTTTCCAGTTCGACTTTAAACATTTCATGAAAAACTAATTAGGCTCTCTAAATCAGTTTCTTTATCTGTAAAATGTGGATACTTAGCTGGTAAGGTTTATCAGAATAAATGAACTAGCCTAAATGAATTGTTGCTCCTATTTTATTGTTGTTATAATGATTAATACTTTGATTAATGGTTATTATAATAAAAGTTAAAGTGTTTGAGTCTACTTGATTAAGAGGTGGGAGTTATCAATAAATTATTATATCCCAAGAAGTTTACATTGTTTTTAGGCTTCTTCAGTAATTTATCTTGCCAGATTGTTTCTCTTTCCACTTAGAAAAAATTATAATCCTAAAATCCTGAGATTTATTTGTATAATTGTAATGGAGGCCTTTTGCTATTTGTTGTGACATGGATAGCATGTAACATTGGGCCTGTTTTCAGAGGTGCTAGAAGTACCTTATTAATAGGATAGTTTTGATTGAAATACCTTCAAATAGGTGAGCATTATGAGACACAAGTTTAATTTGAAGAACAGTAAATTATAGTGCAAGAGTATCGTCTTAGTTACATACTACCAGCTTCACACTGAAATTTCACAGCAAAGGAATTATTCTCCATATACATTTATATTCAAAAATTTAGTTTTATAAATAACATATTTTCCATGTTTTCTGCTCCTAACCTCAGTTTTATACTCCCTCTGTTCTTAAAACAACGCAGTGCCAAAAGAAAAAGAAATTAGAGATTATGTTTTAGGAAACTAGATTATTTTATGGTATTAACATATTTTCCATGTTTTCTGCTCCTAACCTCAGTTTTATACTCCCTCTGTTCTTAAAACAGCGCAGTGCCAAAAGAAAAAGAAATTAGAGATTATGTTTTAGGAAACTAGATTATTTTATGGTATTATTGAGAAAATGGACATTAGATTTCCTGTCTACCACTAACTTTTTCCAAAGCATGAAGGAAACCAGCCACCTTTTTAGATCTTTGGACATCAAAAAGAATTGTAGCATTTAAAATTAGAGGTGACATTTAAATTTAGTTGTTTTTTTTTTTCTCCTTTTTTTGTCTTTTTTACTGACCGGTAACGGGATTGCAACCCTCGGTGTCGCGCCCGTACTGGGGACCGCAACGGGATCGCAACCCTCGGTGTTGCACCCGCACCGCGCTCAGCCAGTGAGCGGGAACCAGTCTCCACATGGGATCCGAACCCTCAGCGGGAGCGCCGCCGCGCTCCCAAGCAGCGCACTCTCCAGTGCGCCACCGGGCCGGCCCTAAATTTAGTTTTAATTTAATATTTCTCTTCTGCTCTCTGAATAACAATAGTTAATTTTTAATTTATGCACAAAAACTCTGAATAAATATTAACAAACGAAATTCAATCATTTTTAGGTCTTTTTTCTCCCTGGACTATATAAGGATCATGTAATGTTAATTCTTTTAACATAATATAGTAAATTAATATATTGAATAAGAAAAACAAGATAATCTTAGATTATTCCAAGAAGACAAAAATAAAATTTAAAATCCATTTTTGACAAATATGAATATGAACTTTTTTATGTTTATTGAAACATAATTGATTATACATATCTGTGGGGGACAGTGTTGAATATCCATCCTGTGTGCATTGTGTGATGCTCAAATCAGGATAATTAGTATGTTCAGCATTACACAATGTAATTATTTTTTGCAGCCCTTTACCAATTTCTCTCTAATCCCTCTCCTCCTCCCCCCTCCCACTATTAGTAATAACTAATACTAGGAGAATACCTCCTTAACATGCTAAAAGTTTCATCTATTTTAAATCAGTAGTCAATGTCATTTTTCTTAAAGGCAAAATACTTGAAGCATTGTTATTAAAAATCAGGAGCAAACGGGCCGACCCGGTGGCGCACTGCGCTAG
Source organism: Galeopterus variegatus (assembly GCF_000696425.1). Taxonomy (NCBI): domain Eukaryota; kingdom Metazoa; phylum Chordata; class Mammalia; order Dermoptera; family Cynocephalidae; genus Galeopterus; species Galeopterus variegatus. The sequence goes on from NW_007728570.1 coordinate 194,391, forward strand.
TGCGCCGCTTGGGAAGCGCGGCAGCGCTCCCGCCGAGGGTTCGGATCCCACATACAGAC